>NW_027596693.1:0-181915 GCF_964194155.1 Cetorhinus maximus
CACGTTCTCTCTCTCTCTCGTCCCCCCCCACGTTCTCTCTCTCTCTCGTCCCCCCCCACGTTCTCTCTATCTCTCGTCCCCCCCCACGTTCTCTCTCTCTCTCGTCCCCCCCCACGTTCTCTCTCTCTCTCGTCCCCCCCCACGTTCTCTCTCTCTCTCGTCCCCCCCCACGTTCTCTCTCTCTCGCTCGTCCCCCCCACACTCTCTCGCTCGTCCCCCCCCACACTCTCTCTCTCTCTCTCGCTCGTCCCCCCCACACTCTCTCGCTCGTCCTCCCCAAACTCTCTCTCTCTTGATCGTCCCCCCACACTCTCTCGCTCGTCCCCCCCACACTCTCTCTCTCTCGCTCGTCCCCCCCACACTCTCTCTCTCGTCCCCCCCACATTTTCTCTCTCTCGTCACCCCCACATTCTCTCTCTCTCGTCCCCCCCCACACTCTCTCTCTCAGTCCCTCATCCTCCCCACACTCTCTCTTTCTCGCCCGTCCCTCCCGCACTCTCTCTCTCGCTCGTCCCCCCCGCACTCTCTCTCTCTCTCGCTCGTGCCCCCCGCACTCTCTCTCTCGCTCGTGCCCCCCGCACTCTCTCTCTCGCTCGTGCCCCCCGCACTCTCTCTCTCGCTCGTGCCCCCCGCACCTCTCTCTCTGTCCCTCGTCCTCCCCACGTTCTCTCTCTCTCTCGTCGCCCCCACGTTCTCTCTCTCTCTCGTCGTCCCCACGTTCTCTCTCTCTCGTCGCCCCCACGTTCTCTCTCTCTCGTCCCCCCCACATTCTCTCTCTCTCTCGTCACCCCCACATTCTCTCTCTCTCGCTCGTCCCCCCCGCACTCTCTCTCTCTGTCCCTCGTCCTCCCCACGTTCTCTCTCTCTCGTCCTCCCCACGTTCTCTCTCTCTCGTCCTCCCCACGTTCTCTCTCTCTCGTGTCCCCCACGTTCTCTCTCTCTCGTGTCCCCCACATTCTCACTCTCTCTCATCACCCCCACATTCTCTCTCTCTCTCGCGTCCCCCCCACACTCTCTCTCTCGTCCCCCCCACACTCTCTCTCTCTCGTCCCCCTCCCACATTCTCTCTCTCTCCTCCCCCGCTCAGTCTCTCTGTCTCTCTCTCGTCGCCCCCCCCACATTCTCTCTCTCTCTCGTCCCCCCCACGTTCTCTCTCTCTCGTCCCCCCCCCACGTTCTCTCTCTCCCTCGTCCCCCCCCCACGTTCTCTCTCTCTCTCGTCCCCCCCCACGTTCTCTCTCTCTCTCGTCCCCCCCCACGTTCTCTCTCTCTCGTCCCCCCCCACGTTCTCTCTCTCTCGTCCCCCCCACGTTCTCTCTCTCTCGTCCCCCCCCACGTTCTCTCTCTCTCGTCCCCCCCCACGTTCTCTCTCTCTCGTCCCCCCCACGTTCTCTCTCTCTCGTCCCCCCCCACGTTCTCTCTCTCTCGTCCCCCCCCACGTTCTCTCTCTCTCGTCCCCCCAACGTTCGCTCTCTCTCGTTGCCCCCCCACATTGTCTCTCTCTCTCGTCACCCCCACATTCTCTCTCACTCTCATCCCCCCCACACTCTCTCTCTCTCGTCGCCCCCCACATTCTCTCTCTCTCGTCCCCCCCACATTCTCTCTCTCTCGTCCCCCCCCACATTCTCTCACTCTCTCGTCCCCCCCCACATTCTCTCACTCTCTTGTCCCCCCCAACATTCTCTCTCTCTCGTCCCCCCCCCACGTTCTCTCTCTCTCGTCCCCCCCCACATTCTCTCACTCTCTCGCTCGTCCCCCCACACTCTCTCTCTCTCTCGCTCGTCCCCCCACACTCTCTCTCTCTCTCGCTCGTCCCCCCACACTCTCTCTCTCTCGCTCGTCCCCCCCACACTCTCTCTCTCTCGCTCGACCTCCCCACACTCTCTCTCTGTTCCTCATCCTCCCTACACACTCTCTCTCACTCTTCCCCCCCACACTCTCTGTCTCTCTCTCTCGTCCTCCCCACACTCTCTCTCTCTCTCTCTCTCTCTGTCCCTCGTCCTCCCCACACTCTCTCTCTCTCTGTCCCTCATCCTCCCCACACTCTCTCTCTCTCTCACTCGTCCCCCCACTCTCTCTCTCTCGCTCGTCCCCCCACACTCACTCTCTCTCGCTCGTCCCCCCCACACTCTCTCTCTCGCTCGTCCCCCCCACACTCTCTCTCTCTCGCTCGTCCCCCCTACACTCTCTCTCTCTCTCTCTCGCTCGTCCTCCCCACACTCTCTTTCTCTCGTCCCCACCACTCTCTCTCTCTCTCTCGTTCGACCTCCCCACACTCTCTCTCTCTCTGTCCCTCATCCTCCGCACACTCTCTCTCTCACTCTTCCCCCCACACTCTCTCTCTCTCGCTCGTCCTCCCCACACTTTCTCTCTCTCTCTGTCCCTCGTCCCCCCCACACTCTCTCACTCTTCCCCCCCACACTCTCTCTCTCACTCTTCCCCCCCACACTCTCTCTCTCGCTCGTCCTCCCCACACTCTCTCTCTCTCTGTCCCCCCAACTCTCTCTCTCTCCCTCGTCCCCCCCACACTCTCTCTCTCTCTCGCTCGTCCCCCCCACACTCTCTCTCTCTCTCGCTCGTCCCCCCGCACTCGCTCTCTCGCTCGTCCCCCCCGCACTCGCTCTCTCGCTCGTCCCCCCCGCACTCGCTCTCTCGCTCGTCCCCCCCGCACTCGCTCTCTCGCTCGTCCCCCCGCACTCGCTCTCTCGCTCGTCCCCCCCGCACTCGCTCTCTCGCTCGTCCCCCCGCACTCGCTCTCTCGCTCGTCCCCCCCGCACTCGCTCTCTCGCTCGTCCCCCCCGCACTCGCTCTCTCTCTCTCTCTCTCTCTCTCGCTCCCCTCCCCCCCACACTCTCTCTCTCTCTCGTCGCCCCCACGTTCTCTCTCTCTCCTCCCCCCCACACTCTCTCTCTCTCTCGTCGCACCCCACGTTCTCCCTCTCTCGTCCCCCCCACATTCTATCTCTCTCTCGTCCCCCCCCCACATTCTCTCTCTCTCTCGTCCCCCCCCACATTCTCTCTCTCTCTCGTCCCCCCCCACATTCTCTCTCTCTCTCGTCCCCCCCACATTCTCTCTCTGTCTCTTGTCACCCCCACATTCTCTCTCTCTCGTCCCCCCCACATTCTCTCTCTCTCTGTCGCCCCCACATTCTCTCTCTCTCGTCCCCCCCCCCATTCTCTCTCTCTCTCGTCACCCCCACATTCTCTCTTGTCCCCCCCCACATTTTCTCTCTCTCGTCACCCCCACATTCTCTCTCTCTCGTCCCCCCCACACACTCTCTGTTTCTCTCGCTCGTCCCCCCCACACTCTCTCTCTCGCTCGTCCTCCCCACACTCTCTCTCTCTCTCTTTCCCTCATCCTCCCCACACACTCTCTCTCTCGCTCGTCCCCCACACTCTCTCTCTCTCTCGCTGGCCCCTCCCGCACTCTCTCTCTCGCTCGTCCCCCCCGCACTCTCTCTCTCTCTCTCGCTCGTGACCCCCGCACTCTCTCTCTGTGTCCCTCGTCCTCCCCACGTTCTCTCTCTCTCGTCGCCCCCACGTTCTCTCTCTCTCGTCACCCCCACATTCTCTCTCACTCTCATCCCCCCCACACTCTCCCTCTCGCTCGTCCCCCCCACACTCTCCCTCTCGCTCGTCCCCCCCACACTCTCTCTCTCGCTCGTCCCCCCACACTCTCTCTCTCGCTCGTCCCCCCCACACTCTCTCTCTCGCTCGTCCCCCCCACACATTCTCTCTCTCGCTCATCCCCCCCACACTCTCCCTCTCGCTCGTCCCCCCCACACTCTCCCTCTCGCTCGTCCCCCCCACACTCTCTCTCTCGCTCGTCCCCCCACACTCTCTCTCTCGCTCGTCCCCCCCACACTCTCTCTCGCTCGTCCCCCCCACACACTCTCTCTCTCTCATCCCCCCACACTCTCTCTCTCTCTCCTCCCCCCCACACTCTCTCTCTCGCTCGTCCCCCCCACACTCTCTCTCTCTCTCGTCCTCCTCCAGTTTCTCTCTCTCTCTCGTCGCCCCCCACGTTCTCTCTCTCTCGTGCCCCCCACATTCTCTCTCTCTCGTCCCCCCCCACATTCTCTCTCTCTCTCGTCCCCCCCACACTCTCTCTCTCTCGTCCCCCCCACACTCTCTCTCTCTCTGTCTCTCGTCCCCCCCCACATTCTCTCTCTCGTCCCACCCACATTCTCTCTCTCTCGTTCCCCCACACTCTCTCTCTCTCTCTCTCTCTCTCGTCCTCCCCATACTCTCTCTCGTCCCCACCACTCTCTCTCTCTCTCGCTTGTCCACCCCACACTCTCTCTCTCTCTCTCGCTCGTCCCCCCCACACTCTCTCTCTCGCTCGCCCCCCCCGCACTCTCTCTCTCGCTCGTCCCCCCCGCACTCTCTCTCTCGCTCGTCCCCCCCGCACTCTCTCTCTCGCTCGTCCCCCCCGCACTCTCTCTCCCCCACTCTCTCTCTCGCTCGTCCCCCCCGCACTCTCTCTCTCGCTCGTCCCCCCCGCACTCTCTCTCTCGCTCTACCTCCCCGCACTCTCTCTCTGTTCCTCATCCTCCCCACACACTCTCTCTCACTCTTCCCCCCAAACTCTCTCTCTCTCTCTCTCTCTCGTCCTCCCCACACTCTCTCTCTCTCTCTCTCTCTGTCCCTCGTCCTCTCCACACTCTCTTTCTCTCTCTCTCTCTCGTCCCCCCCACACTCTCTCTCTCTCTCTCCTCCCCCCACACTCTCTCTCTCTCTCTCGTCCCCCCCCACATTCTCTCTCTCTCACGTCCCCCCACATTCTCTCTCTCTCTCGTCCCACCCACATTCTCTCTCTCTCGTCCCCCCACACTCTCTCTCTCTCGCTCGTCACCCCCACACTCACTCTCTCTCTCTTCGCCTCCCCACACTCTCTCTCTCGTCCCCACCACTCTCTCTCTCTCTCTCTCACTCGTCCACCCCACACTCTCTCTCTCCCTCTCTCTCTCGCTCGTCCTCCCCACACTCTCTTTCTCTCGTCCCCCCCACTCTCTCTTTCTAGTCCCCCCCACACTCTCTCTTTCTCTCGTCCCCCCCACACTCTCTCTCTCGCTCGTCCCCCCCACACTCTCTCTTTCTCTCGTCCCCCCCAACTCTCTCTCTCTCTCTCTCTCCCTCGTCCCTCCCACACTCTCTCTCTCGCTCGTCCCCCCCACACTCTCTCTCTCTCGTTCCTCCCCCACATTCTCTCTTTCTCTCCCCCCCCACACTCTCTCTCTCTCTCTCTCTTCCTCGTCCCCCCCACACTCTCTCTCTCTCTCTTGTCCCCCCCACACTCTCTCTCTCTCTCTCGTCCCTCCCACACTCTCTCTCTCTCTCTCGTCCCCCCCACACTCTCTCTCTCTCGTCCCCCCCACACTCTCTCTCTCACTCGTCCCCCCCACACTCTCTCTCTCTCGCTCGTCCCCCCGACACTCTCTCTCGCTCGTCCCCCCCCACACTCTCCCTCTCTCTCGTCCCCCCCACACTCTCTCTCTTTCTCTCGCTTGTGCCCCCCACACTCTCCCTCTCTCTCTCTCTCTCTCTCTCTCTCTCTCTCTCTCTCTCGTCCCCCCCACACTCTCCCTCTCTCTCGTCCCCCCCACACTCTCCCTCTCTCTCGTCCCCCCCACACTCTCTCTCTCTCTCTTGCTCGTCCCCCCCACACTCTCTCTCCCTCTCTCTCGTCCCCCCCACACTCTCTCTCTTTCTCTCGCTTGTGCCCCCCACACTCTCTCTCTCTCTCTCTCTCTCTCTCTCTCGTCCCCCCCACACTCTCCCTCTCTCTCGTCCCCCCCACACTCTCCCTCTCTCCGTCCCCCCACACTCTCTCTCTCTCTCTCTCTCTCTCCTCTCCCCCACACTCTCTCTCTCTCCTCCCCCCCACACTCTCTCTCTCCCTCATCCCCCCCACATTCTCTCTCTCTCGTCCCCCTCCAGTTTCTCTCTCTGTCTCGTTGCCCCCCACATTCTCTCTCTCTCTCGTGCCCCCCACATTCTCTCTCTCTCGTCCCCCCCCACATTCTCTCTCTCTCTCGTCCCCCCCACATTCTCTCTCTCTCGTCCTTCCCACACTCTCTCTCTCTCTCTCTCTCTCTCTCTCTCGTCCCCCCCACACTCTCTCTCTCTCGTCCCCCCCCACACTCTCTCTCTCTCTCTCTCGTTCCCCCCCACATTCTCTCTCTCTCTCGTCCCACCCTCATTCTCTCTGTCTCGTTCCCCCACACTCTCTCTCTCTCGATTGTCACCCCCACACTCTCTCTCTCTCTCTCGTCCTCCCCACACTCTCTCTTGTCCCCTACACTCTCTCTCTCTCTCTCTCTCTCTCTCGCTCGTCCCACCCCACACTCTCTCTCTCTCGTCGCCCCCACGTTCTCTCTCTCTCGTCACCCCCACATTCTCTCTCACTCTCATCCCCTCCACACTCTCCCTCTCGCTCGTCCCCCCCACACTCTCCCTCTCGCTCGTCCCCCCCACACTCTCTCTCTCGCTCGTCCCCCCCACACTCTCTCTCTCGCTCGTCCCCCCCACACTCTCTCTCTCGCTCATCCCCCCCACACTCTCTCTCTCGCTCGTCCCCCCCACACTCTCTCTCTCTCTCTCCTCCCCCCACACTCTCTCTCTCTCCCCCCCCACACTCTCTCTCTCGCTCGTCCCCCCCACACTCTCTCTCTCTCTCGTCCTCCTCCAGTTTCTCTCTCTCTCTCGTCGCCCCCCACGTTCTCTCTCTCTCTCTCGTGCCCCCCACATTCTCTCTCTCTCGTCCCCCCCCACATTCTCTCTCTCTCTCGTCCCCCCCACATTCTCTCTCTCTCGTCCCCCCCACACTCTCTCTCTCTCTCTCTCTCTCTCATCCCCCCACACTCTCTCTCTCTCGTCCCCCCCCACACTCTCTCTCTCTCTGTCTCTCGTCCCCCCCCACATTCTCTCTCTCTCGTTCCCCCACACTCTCTCTCTCTCTCTCTCTCTCTCTCCGTCCTCCCCATACTCTCTCTCGTCCCCACCACTCTCTCTCTCTCTCGCTTGTCCACCCCACACTCTCTCTCTCTCTCTCGCTCGTCCCCCCCGCACTCTCTCTCTCGCTCGTTCCCCCCCGCACTCTCTCTCTCGCTCGTTCCCCCCGCACTCTCTCTCTCGCTCGTCCCCCCGCACTCTCTCTCTCGCTCGTCCCCCCGCACTCTCTCTCTCGCTCGTCCCCCCCGCACTCTCTCTCTCGCTCGTCCCCCCCGCACTCTCTCTCTCGCTCTACCTCCCCGCACTCTCTCTCTGTTCCTCATCCTTCCCACACACTCTCTCTCTCTTCCCCCCCACACTCTCTCTCTCTCTCTCTCGTCCTCCCCACACTCTCTCTTCTCTCTCTCTGTCCCTCGTCCTCCCCACACTCTCTCTCTCTCTCTCTCTCTCTCGTCCCCCCCACACTCTCTCTCTCTCTCCTCCCCCCCACACTCTCTCTCTCTCTCTCTCGTCCCCCCCACATTCTCTCTCTCTCACGTCCCCCCCACATTCTCTCTCTCTCTCGTCCCACCCACATTCTCTCTCTCTCGTCCCCCCACACTCTCTCTCTCTCGCTCGTCACCCCCACACTCACTCTCTCTCTCTCGTCCTCCCCACACTCTCTCTCTCGTCCCCACCACTCTCTCTCTCTCTCTCTCACTCGTCCACCCCACACTCTCTCTCTCCCTCTCTCTCTCGCTCGTCCTCCCCACACTCTCTTTCTCTCGTCCCCCCCACTCTCTCTTTCTTGTCCCCCCCACACTCTCTCTTTCTCTCGTCCCCCCCACACTCTCTCTCTCGCTCGTCCCCCCACACTCTCTCTTTCTCTCGTCCCCCCAACTCTCTCTCTCTCTCTCTCTCCCTCGTCCCTCCCACACTCTCTCTCTCGCTCGTCCCCCCACACTCTCTCTCTCTCGTTCCCCCCCACATTCTCTCTTTCTCTCCCCCCCCACACTCTCTCTCTCTCTCTCTCTCTTCCTCGTCCCCCCACACTCTCTCTCTCTCTCTTCTTGTCCCCCCACACTCTCTCTCTCTCTCTCTCGTCCCTCCCACACTCTCTCTCTCTCTCTCGTCCCCCCACACTCTCTCTCTCTCGTCCCCCCCACACTCTCTCTCTCACTCGTCCCCCCCACACTCTCTCTCTCTCGCTCGTCCCCCCGACACTCTCTCTCGCTCGTCCCCCCCACACTCTCCCTCTCTCTCGTCCCCCCACACTCTCTCTCTTTCTCTCGCTTGTGCCCCCACACTCTCTCTCTCTCTCTCTCTCTCTCGTCCCCCCACACTCTCCCTCTCTCTCGTCCCCCCCACACTCTCTCTCTCTCTCTCTCTCTTGCTCGTCCCCCCCACACTCTCTCTCTCTCTCGCTCGTCCCCCTCACACTCTATCTCTCTCGCTCGTCCCCCCCACACTCTCTCTCTCTCTCTCTCTCCTCTCCCCCACACTCTCTCTCTCTCATCCCCCCCACACTCTCTCTCTCCCTCATCCCCCCACACTCTCTCTCTCTCGTCCCCCTCCAGTTCCTCTCTGTCTCGTTGCCCCCCACATTCTCTCTCTCTCTCGTGCCCCCCACATTCTCTCTCTCTCGTCCCCCTCACATTCTCTCTCTCTCTCGTCCCCCCCACATTCTCTCTCTCTCGTCCTCCCCACACTCTCTCTCTCTCTCTCTCTCTCTCGTCCCCCCCACACTCACTCTCTCTCGTCCCCCCCCACACTCTCTCTCTCTCTCTCGTCCCCCCCCACATTCTCTCTCTCTCTCGTCCCACCCTCATTCTCTCTGTCTCGTTCCCCCACACTCTCTCTCTCTCGATTGTCACCCCCACACTCTCTCTCTCTCTCTCGTCCTCCCCACACTCTCTCTTGTCCCCTACACTCTCTCTCTCTCTCTCTCGCTCGTCCCCCCCGTACTCTCTCTCTCGCTCGTCCCCCCCGCACTCTCTCTCTCGCTCGTCCCCCCCGCACTCTCTCTCTCGCTCGTCCCCCCCGCACTCTCTCTCTCGCTCGTCCCCCCGCACTCTCTCTCTCGCTCGTCCCCCCCGCACTCTCTCTCTCGCTCGTCCCCCCCGCACTCTCTCTCTCGATCGTCCCCCCCGCACTCTCTCTCTCGATCGTCCCCCCCGCACTCTCTCTCTCGCTCGTCCCCCCCGCACTCTCTCTCTCGCTCGTCCCCCCCGCACTCTCTCTCTCGCTCGTCCCCCCACACTCTCGCTCACTCGCTCGTCCCCCCCGCACTCACTCTCTCTCTCTCGTCCTCCCCACACTCTCTCTCTCGTCCCCACCACTCTCTCTCTCTCTCTCACTCGTCCACCCCACACTCTCTCTCTCCCTCTCTCTCTCGCTCGTCCTCCCCACACTCTCTTTCTCTCGTCCCCCCCACTCTCTCTTTCTCGTCCCCCCCACACTCTCTCTTTCTCTCGTCCCCCCCACACTCTCTCTCTCGCTCGTCCCCCCCACACTCTCTCTTTCTCTCGTCCCCCCCAACTCTCTCTCTCTCTCTCTCTCCCTCGTCCCTCCCACACTCTCTCTCTCGCTCGTCCCCCCCACACTCTCTCTCTCTCGTTCCCCCCCCACATTCTCTCTTTCTCTCCCCCCCCACACTCTCTCTCTCTCTCTCTCTCTCTTCCTCGTCCCCCCCACACTCTCTCTCTCTCTCTTGTCCCCCCCACACTCTCTCTCTCTCTCTCGTCCCTCCCACACTCTCTCTCTCTCTCTCGTCCCCCCCACACTCTCTCTCTCTCGTCCCCCCCACACTCTCTCTCTCACTCGTCCCCCCCACACTCTCTCTCTCTCGCTCGTCCCCCCGACACTCTCTCTCGCTCGTCCCCCCCCACACTCTCCCTCTCTCTCGTCCCCCCCACACTCTCTCTCTTTCTCTCGCTTGTGCCCCCCACACTCTCTCTCTCTCTCTCTCTCTCTCTCTCTCTCTCTCTCGTCCCCCCCACACTCTCCCTCTCTCTCGTCCCCCCCACACTCTCCCTCTCTCTCGTCCCCCCCACACTCTCTCTCTCTCTCTCTTGCTCGTCCCCCCCACACTCTCTCTCCCTCTCTCTCGTCCCCCCCACACTCTCTCTCTTTCTCTCGCTTGTGCCCCCCACACTCTCTCTCTCTCTCTCTCTCTCTCTCTCTCTCTCGTCCCCCCCACACTCTCCCTCTCTCTCGTCCCCCCCACACTCTCCCTCTCTCTCGTCCCCCCCACACTCTCTCTCTCTCTCTCTCCTCTCCCCCACACTCTCTCTCTCTCCTCCCCCCCACACTCTCTCTCTCCCTCATCCCCCCCACACTCTCTCTCTCTCGTCCCCCTCCAGTTTCTCTCTCTGTCTCGTTGCCCCCCACATTCTCTCTCTCTCTCGTGCCCCCCACATTCTCTCTCTCTCGTCCCCCCCCACATTCTCTCTCTCTCTCGTCCCCCCCACATTCTCTCTCTCTCGTCCTTCCCACACTCTCTCTCTCTCTCTCTCTCTCTCTCTCTCTCTCTCGTCCCCCCCACACTCTCTCTCTCTCGTCCCCCCCCACACTCTCTCTCTCTCTCTCTCGTTCCCCCCCACATTCTCTCTCTCTCTCGTCCCACCCTCATTCTCTCTGTCTCGTTCCCCCACACTCTCTCTCTCTCGATTGTCACCCCCACACTCTCTCTCTCTCTCTCGTCCTCCCCACACTCTCTCTTGTCCCCTAC
Source organism: Cetorhinus maximus (assembly GCF_964194155.1). NCBI lineage: Eukaryota > Metazoa > Chordata > Chondrichthyes > Lamniformes > Cetorhinidae > Cetorhinus > Cetorhinus maximus. The sequence continues at coordinate 10,662 of NW_027596693.1, forward strand.
ACTCTCTCTCTCTCTCTCTCTCTCTCTCGCTCGTCCCACCCCACACTCTCTCTCTCTCGTCGCCCCCACGTTCTCTCTCTCTCGTCACCCCCACATTCTCTCTCACTCTCATCCCCCCCACACTCTCCCTCTCGCTCGTCCCCCCCACACTCTCCCTCTCGCTCGTCCCCCCCACACTCTCTCTCTCGCTCGTCCCCCCCACACTCTCTCTCTCGCTCGTCCCCCCCACACTCTCTCTCTCGCTCATCCCCCCCACACTCTCTCTCTCGCTCGTCCCCCCCACACTCTCTCTCTCTCTCTCTCCTCCCCCCACACTCTCTCTCTCTCCTCCCCCCCACACTCTCTCTCTCGCTCGTCCCCCCCACACTCTCTCTCTCTCTCGTCCTCCTCCAGTTTCTCTCTCTCTCTCGTCGCCCCCCACGTTCTCTCTCTCTCTCGTGCCCCCCACATTCTCTCTCTCTCGTCCCCCCCCACATTCTCTCTCTCTCTCGTCCCCCCCACATTCTCTCTCTCTCGTCCCCCCCACACTCTCTCTCTCTCTCTCTCTCTCATCCCCCCCACACTCTCTCTCTCTCGTCCCCCCCCACACTCTCTCTCTCTCTGTCTCTCGTCCCCCCCCACATTCTCTCTCTCTCTCGTCCCACCCACATTCTCTCTCTCTCGTTCCCCCACACTCTCTCTCTCTCTCTCTCTCTCTCTCGTCCTCCCCATACTCTCTCTTGTCCCCACCACTCTCTCTCTCTCTCGCTTGTCCACCCCACACTCTCTCTCTCTCTCTCGCTCGTCCCCCCCGCACTCTCTCTCTCGCTCGTCCCCCCCGCACTCTCTCTCTCGCTCGTCCCCCCCGCACTCTCTCTCTCGCTCGTCCCCCCCGCACTCTCTCTCTCGCTCGTCCCCCCCGCACTCTCTCTCTCGCTCGTCCCCCCCGCACTCACTCTCTCGCTCGTCCCCCCCGCACTCTCTCTCTCGCTCGTCCCCCCCGCACTCTCTCTCTCGCTCTACCTCCCCGCACTCTCTCTCTGTTCCTCATCCTTCCCACACACTCTCTCTCACTCTTCCCCCCCACACTCTCTCTCTCTCTCACTCTTCCCCCCCACACTCTCTCTCTCTCTCTCTCGTCCTCCCCACACTCTCTCTCTCTCTCTCTCTCTGTCCCTCGTCCCCCCCACACTCTCTCTTTCTCTCGTCCCCCCCACACTCTCTCTCTCGCTCGTCCCCCCCACACTCTCTCTTTCTCTCGTCCCCCCAACTCTCTCTCTCTCTCTCTCTCCCTCGTCCCTCCCACACTCTCTCTCTCGCTCGTCCCCCCCACACTCTCTCTCTCTCGTTCCCCCCCCACATTCTCTCTTTCTCTCCCCCCCCACACTCTCTCTCTCTCTCTCTCTCTCTCTTTCTCGTCCCCCCCACACTCTCTCTCTCTTGTCCCCCCCACACTCTCTCTCTCTCTCTCGTCCCTCCCACACTCTCTCTCTCTCTCTCGTCCCCCCCACACTCTCTCTCTCTCGTCCCCCCCACACTCTCTCTCTCACTCGTCCCCCCCACACTCTCTCTCTCTCGCTCGTCCCCCCGACACTCTCTCTCGCTCGTCCCCCCCCACACTCTCCCTCTCTCTCGTCCCCCCCACACTCTCTTTCTCTCACTTGTGCCCCCCACACTCTCTCTCTCTCTCTCTCCCCCCACACTCTCTCTCTCTCTCTCTCTCTCTCGTCCCCCCCACACTCTCCCTCTCTCTCGTCCCCCCCACACTCTCCCTCTCTCTCGTCCCCCCCACACTCTCTCTCTCTCTCTCTCTTGCTCGTCCCCCCCACACTCTCTCTCTCTCTCGCTCGTCCCCCCCACACTCTCTCTCTCTCTCTCTCTCCTCTCCCCCACACTCTCTCTCTCTCCTCCCCCCCACACTCTCTCTCTCCCTCATCCCCCCCACACTCTCTCTCTCTCGTCCCCCTCCAGTTTCTCTCTCTGTCTCGTTGCCCCCCACATTCTCTCTCTCTCTCGTGCCCCCCACATTCTCTCTCTCTCGTCCCCCCCACATTCTCTCTCTCTCTCGTCCCCCCCACATTCTCTCTCTCTCGTCCTCCCCACACTCTCTCTCTCTCTCTCTCTCTCTCTCTCTCTCTCGTCCCCCCCACACTCTCTCTCTCTCGTCCCCCCCCACACTCTCTCTCTCTCTCTCGTCCCCCCCCACATTCTCTCTCTCTCTCGTCCCACCCTCATTCTCTCTGTCTCGTTCCCCCACACTCTCTCTCTCTCGATTGTCACCCCCACACTCTCTCTCTCTCTCTCTCGTCCTCCCCACACTCTCTCTTGTCCCCTACACTCTCTCTCTCTCTCTCTCTCGCTCGTCCCCCCCGCACTCTCTCTCTCGCTCGTCCCCCCCGCACTCTCTCTCTCGCTCGTCCCCCCCGCACTCTCTCTCTCGCTCGTCCCCCCCGCACTCTCTCTCTCGCTCGTCCCCCCCGCACTCTCTCTCTCGCTCGTCCCCCCCGCACTCTCTCTCTCGCTCGTCCCCCCCGCACTCTCTCTCTCGCTCGTCCCCCCCGCACTCTCTCTCTCGCTCGTCCCCCCCGCACTCTCTCTCTCGCTCGTCCCCCCCGCACTCTCTCTCTCGCTCGTCTCCCCCGCACTCTCTCTCTCGCTCGTCCCCCCCGCATTCTCTCTCTCGCTCGTCCCCCCCGCACTCTCTCTCTCGCTCGTCCCCCCCGCACTCTCTCTCTCGCTCGTCCCCCCCGCACTCTCTCTCTCGCTCGTCCCCCCCGCACTCTCTCTCTCGCTCGTCCCCCCCGCACTCTCTCTCTCGCTCGTCCCCCCCGCACTCTCTCTCTCGCTCGTCCCCCCCGCACTCTCTCTCTCGCTCGTCCCCCCCGCACTCTCTCTCTCGCTCGTCCCCCCCGCACTCTCTCTCTCGCTCGTCCCCCCCGCACTCTCTCTCTCGCTCGTCCCCCCCGCACTCTCTCTCTCGCTCGTCCCCCCCGCACTCTCTCTCTCGCTCGTCCCCCCCGCACTCTCTCTCTCGCTCGTCCCCCCCGCACTCTCTCTCTCGCTCGTCCCCCCCGCACTCTCTCTCTCGCTCGTCCCCCCCGCACTCTCTCTCTCGCTCGTCCCCCCCGCACTCTCTCTCTCGCTCGTCCCCCCCGCACTCTCTCTCTCGCTCGTCCCCCCCGCACTCTCTCTCTCGCTCGTCCCCCCCGCACTCTCTCTCTCGCTCGTCCCCCCCGCACTCTCTCTCTCGCTCGTCCCCCCCGCACTCTCTCTCTCGCTCGTCCCCCCCGCACTCTCTCTCTCGCTCGTCCCCCCCGCACTCTCTCTCTCGCTCGTCCCCCCCGCACTCTCTCTCTCGCTCGTCCCCCCCGCACTCTCTCTCTCGCTCGTCCCCCCCGCACTCTCTCTCTCGCTCGTCCCCCCCGCACTCTCTCTCTCGCTCGTCCCCCCCGCACTCTCTCTCTCGCTCGTCCCCCCCGCACTCTCTCTCTCGCTCGTCCCCCCCGCACTCTCTCTCTCGCTCGTCCCCCCCGCACTCTCTCTCTCGCTCGTCCCCCCCGCACTCTCTCTCTCGCTCGTCCCCCCCGCACTCTCTCTCTCGCTCGTCCCCCCCGCACTCTCTCTCTCGCTCGTCCCCCCCGCACTCTCTCTCTCGCTCGTCCCCCCCGCACTCTCTCTCTCGCTCGTCCCCCCCGCACTCTCTCTCTCGCTCTACCTCCCCGCACTCTCTCTCTGTTCCTCATCCTTCCCACACACTCTCTCTCTCTTCCCCCCCACACTCTCTCTCTCTCTCTCTCTCGTCCCCCCCACACACTCTCTCTCTCTCCTCCCCCCCACACTCTCTCTCTCTCTCTCTCGTCCCCCCCCACATTCTCTCTCTCTCACGTCCCCCCCACATTCTCTCTCTCTCTCGTCCCACCCACATTCTCTCTCTCTCGTCCCCCCACACTCTCTCTCGCTCGTCACCCCCACACTCACTCTCTCTCTCTTGTCCTCCCCACACTCTCTCTCTCGTCCCCACCACTCTCTCTCTCTCTCTCTCACTCGTCCACCCCACACTCTCTCTCTCCCTCTGTCTCTCGCTCGTCCTCCCCACACTCTCTTTCTCTCGTCCCCCCCACTCTCTCTTTCTTGTCCCCCCCACACTCTCTCTTTCTCTCGTCCCCCCCACACTCTCTCTCTCGCTCGTCCCCCCCACACTCTCTCTTTCTCTCGTCCCCCCAACTCTCTCTCTCTCTCCCTCGTCCCTCCCACACTCTCTCTCTCGCTCGTCCCCCCCACACTCTCTCTCTCTCGTTCCCCCCCCACATTCTCTCTTTCTCTCCCCCCCCACACTCTCTCTCTCTCTCTCTCTCTTCCTCGTCCCCCCCACACTCTCTCTCTCTCTCTCGTCCCCCCCCACATTCTCTCTCTCTCTCGTCCCTCCCTCATTCTCTCTGTCTCGTTCCCCCACACTCTCTCTCTCTCGATTGTCACCCCCACACTCTCTCTCTCTCTCTCGTCCTCCCCACACTCTCTCTTGTCCCCTACACTCTCTCTCTCTCTCTCGCTCGTCCCCCCGTACTCTCTCTCGCTCGTCCCCCCCGCACTCTCTCTCTCGCTCGTCCCCCCCGCACTCTCTCTCTCGCTCGTCCCCCCCGCACTCTCTCTCTCGCTCGTCCCCCCCGCACTCTCTCTCTCGCTCGTCCCCCCCGCACTCTCTCTCTCGCTCGTCCCCCCCGCACTCTCTCTCTCGCTCGTCCCCCCCGCACTCTCTCTCTCGCTCGTCCCCCCCGCACTCTCTCTCTCGCTCGTCCCCCCGCACTCTCTCTCTCGCTCGTCCCCCCCGCACTCTCTCTCTCGCTCGTCCCCCCCGCACTCGCTCTCTGGCTCGTCCCTCCCGCACTCGCTCTCTCGCTCGTCCCTCCCGCACTCGCTATCTCGCTCGTCCCCCCCGCACTCTCTCTCTCTCTCGTCCCCCCCGCACTCTCTCTCTCGCTCGTCCCCCCCGCACTCTCTCTCTCGCTCGTCCCCCCCGCACTCGCTCTCTCGCTCGTCCCTCCCGCACTCGCTCTCTCGCTCGTCCCCCGCGCACTCGCTCTCTCGCTCGTCCCCCCCGCACTCGCTCCCACGCTCGTCCCCTCCGCACTCGCTCTCTCGCTCGTCCCCCCCGCACTCGCTCTCTCGCTCGTCCCCCCGCACTCGCTCACTCGCTCGTCCCCCCCGCACTCGCTCTCTCGCTCGTCCCCCCCGCACTCGCTCTCTCGCTCGTCCCCCCCGCACTCGCTCTCTCGCTCGTCCCCCCCGCACTCGCTCTCTCGCTCGTCCCCCCGCACTCGCTCTCTCGCTCGTCCCCCCCGCACTCGCTCTCTCGCTCGTCCCCCCCGCACTCGCTCTCTCGCTCGTCCCCCCCGCACTCGCTCTCTCGCTCGTCCCCCCCGCACTCGCTCTCTCGCTCGTCCCCCCCGCACTCGCTCTCTCGCTCGTCCCCCCCGCACTCGCTCTCTCGCTCGTCCCCCCCGCACTCGCTCTCTCGCTCGTCCCCCCCGCACTCGCTCTCTCGCTCGTCCCCCCCGCACTCGCTCTCTGGCTCGTCCCCCCCGCACTCGCTCTCTGGCTCGTCCCCCCCGCACTCGCTCTCTGGCTCGTCCCCCCCGCACTCGCTCTCTGGCTCGTCCCCCCCGCACTCGCTCTCTGGCTCGTCCCCCCCGCACTCGCTCTCTGGCTCGTCCCCCCGCACTCGCTCTCTGGCTCGTCCCCCCGCACTCGCTCTCTGGCTCGTCCCCCCGCACTCGCTCTCTGGCTCGTCCCTCCCGCACTCGCTCTCTCGCTCGTCCCCCCGCACTCGCTCTCTCTCGCTCCTCCCCCCGCACTCGCTCTCTCGCTCGTCCCCCCCGCACTCGCTCTCTGGCTCGTCCCCCCCGCACTCTCTCTCTCGCTCGTCCCCCCCGCACTCTCTCTCTCGCTCGTCCCCCCCGCACTCTCTCTCTCGCTCGTCCCCCCCGCACTCGCTCTCTCGCTCGTCCCCCCCGCACTCGCTCTCTCGCTCGTCCCCCCCGCACTCGCTCTCTCGCTCGTCCCCCGCGCACTCGCTCTCTCGCTCGTCCCCCCCGCACTCGCTTCCACGCTCGTCCCCCCGCACTCGCTCTCTCGCTCGTCCCCCCGCACTCGCTCTCGCTCGTCCCCCCCGCACTCGCTCACTCGCTCGTCCCCCCCGCACTCGCTCTCTCGCTCGTCCCCCCCGCACTCGCTCTCTCGCTCGTCCCCCCCGCACTCGCTCTCTCGCTCGTCCCCCCCGCACTCGCTCTCTCGCTCGTCCCCCCCGCACTCGCTCTCTCGCTCGTCCCCCCCGCACTCGCTCTCTCGCTCGTCCCCCCCGCACTCGCTCTCTCGCTCGTCCCCCCCGCACTCGCTCTCTCGCTCGTCCCCCCCGCACTCGCTCTCTCGCTCGTCCCCCCCGCACTCGCTCTCTCGCTCGTCCCCCCCGCACTCGCTCTCTCGCTCGTCCCCCCCGCACTCGCTCTCTCGCTCGTCCCCCCCGCACTCGCTCTCTCGCTCGTCCCCCCCGCACTCGCTCTCTCGCTCGTCCCCCCCGCACTCGCTCTCTCGCTCGTCCCCCCCGCACTCTCTCTCTCGCTCGTCCCCCCCGCACTCTCTCTCTCGCTCGTCCCCCCCGCACTCTCTCTCTCGCTCGTCCCCCCCGCACTCGCTCTCTCGCTCGTCCCCCCCGCACTCGCTCTCTCGCTCGTCCCCCCCGCACTCGCTCTCTCGCTCGTCCCCCCCGCACTCGCTCTCTCGCTCGTCCCCCCCGCACTCGCTCTCTCGCTCGTCCCCCCCGCACTCGCTCTCTCGCTCGTCCCCCCCCGCACTCGCTCTCTCGCTGGCCCCCCCCGTACTCGCTCTCTCTCTCTCTCTCCTCCCCCCTACACTCTCTCTCTCTGTCCCTCGTCCTCCCCGCACTCGCTCTCTCTCTCTCTCTCCTCCCCCCTACACTCTCTCTCTCTGTCCCTCGTCCTCCCCACACTCTCTCTCTCTCTTTCTCGTCCTGCCCCCACGTTCTCTCTCTCTCTCGTCGCCCCCACGTTCTCTCTCTCTCGTCCCCCCCACACTCTCTCTCTCTCTCGTCGTCCCCCACATTCTCTCTCTCTCTCGTTCCCCCCCCCTCATTCTCTCTCTCTCTCTTGTCCCCCCCACACTCTCTCTCTCTCTCGTCCCACCCCACATTCTCTCTCTCTCTCTTGTCACCCCCACATTCTCTATCTCTCGTCCCCCCCACATTCTCTCTCTCTCTCGTCGCTCCCACATTCTCTCTCTCTCTCGTCCCCCCCCCATTCTCTCTCTCTCTCGTCACCCCCACATTCTCTCTTGTCCCCCCCCACATTTTCTCTCTCTCGCCACCCCCACATTCTATCTCTCTCGTCCCCCCCACACACTCTCTCTCTCTCTCGCTCGTCCCCCCCACACTCTCTCTCTCGCTCGTCCTCCCCACACTCTCTCTCTCTCTCTGTCCCTCATCCTCCCCACACTCTCTCTCTCTCGCTCGTCCCCCACACTCTCTCTCTCTCTCGCTCGTCCCTCCCGCACTCTCTCTCTCGCTCGTCCCCCCCGCATTCTCTCTCTCTCTCGCTCGTGACCCCCGCACTCTCTCTCTCGCTCGTCCCCCCAGCACTCTCTCTCTCGCTCGTCCCCCCCGCACTCTCTCTCTCTGTCCCTCGTCCTCCCCACGTTCTCTCTCGCTCGTCACCCCAACATTCTCTCTCTCTCGTCCCCCCCACATTCTCTCGCTCGTCCCCCCCACACTCTCTCTCTCTCTCGCTCGTCCCCCCCACACTCTCTCTCTCGCTCGTCCCCCCCACACTCTCTCTCTCTCGCTCGACCTCCCCACACTCTCTCTCTGTTCCTCATCCTCCCCACACTCTCTCTCTCACTCTTCCCCCCCACACTCTCTCTCTCTCTCGCTCGTCCTCCCCACACTCTCTCTCTCTCTCTCTCTGTCCCTCGTCCTCCCCACACTCTCTCTCTCTCTGTCCCTCATCCTCCCCACAGTCTCTCTCTCTCTCACTCTCCCCCCAACTCTCTCTCTCTCGCTCGTGCCCCCCACACACTCTCTCTCTCGCTCGTCCCCCCAACACTCTCTCTCTCTCGCTCGTCCCCCCCCACACTCTCTCTCTCTCGCTCGTCCCCCCCACACTCTCTCTCTCTCTCTCTCGCTCGTCCTCCCCACACTCTCTCTTTCTCTCGTCCCCACCACTCTCTCTCTCTCTCTCGTTCGACCTCCCCACACTCTCTCTCTCTCTCTCTGTCCCTCATCCTCCCCACACTCTCTCTCTCACTCTTTCCCCCCCACACTCTCTCTCTCTCGCTCGTCCTCCCCACACTTTCTCTCTCTCTCTGTCCCTCGTCCCCCCCACACTCTCTCTCTCACTCTTCCCCCCACACTCTCTCTCTCACTCTTTCCCCCCCACACTCTCTCTCTCTCGCTCGTCCTCCCCACACTTTCTCTCTCTCTCTGTCCCTCGTCCCCCCCACACTCTCTCTCTCACTCTTCCCCCCACACTCTCTCTCTCACTCTTCCCCCCCACACTCTCTCTCTCTCGCTCGTCCTCCCCACACTCTCTCTTTCTCTCGTCCCCACCACTCTCTCTCTCTCTCTCGTTCGACCTCCCCACACTCTCTCTCTCTCTCTGTCCCTCATCCTCCCCACACTCTCTCTCTCACTCTTTCCCCCCCACACTCTCTCTCTCTCGCTCGTCCTCCCCACACTTTCTCTCTCTCTCTCTCCCTCGTCCCTCCCACACTCTCTCTCTCGCTCGTCCCCCCCACACTCTCTCTCTCGCTCGTCCCCCCCACACTCTCTCTCTCGCTCGTCCCCCCCACACTCTCTCTCTCGCTCGTCCCCCCCACACTCTCTCTCTCGCTCGTCCCCCCCACACTCTCTCTCTCGCTCGTCCCCCCCACACTCTCTCTCTCGCTCGTCCCCCCCACACTCTCTCTCTCGCTCGTCCCCCCCACACTCTCTCTCTCGCTCGTCCCCCCCACACTCTCTCTCTCGCTCGTCCCCCCCACACTCTCTCTCTCGCTCGTCCCCCCCACACTCTCTCTCTCGCTCGTCCCCCCCACACTCTCTCTCTCGCTCGTCCCCCCCACACTCTCTCTCTCGCTCGTCCCCCCCACACTCTCTCTCTCGCTCGTCCCCCCCACACTCTCTCTCTCGCTCGTCCCCCCCACACTCTCTCTCTCGCTCGTCCCCCCCACACTCTCTCTCTCGCTCGTCCCCCCCACACTCTCTCTCTCGCTCGTCCCCCCCACACTCTCTCTCTCGCTCGTCCCCCCCACACTCTCTCTCTCGCTCCTCCCCCCCACACTCTCTCTCTCTCTCCTCCCCCCCACACTCACTCTCTCTCTCTCTCTCTCGCTCGTCCCCCCCACACTATCTCTCTCTCGCTCCTCCCCCCCACACTATCTCTCTCTCGCTCGTCCCCCCCACACTCTCTCTCTCTCGCTCGTCCCCCCCACACTCACTCTCTCTCTCGCTCGTCCCCCCCACACTCTCTCTCTCTCGCTCGTCCCCCCCACACTCTCTCTCTCTCTCTCTCTCTCTCTCCTCCTCCCCTCACTCTCTCTCTCTCCTCCCCCCCACACTCTCTCTCTCGCTCGTCCCCCCCACACTCTATTTCTCTCGTCCCCCTCCACTTTCTCTCTCTGTCTCGTCGCCCCCCACATTCTCTCTCTCTCTCGTGCCCCCCACATTCTCTCTCTCTCGTCCCCCCCCACATTCTCTCTCTCTCTCGTCCCCCCCACACTCTCTCTCTCTCGTCCCCCCCACACTCTCTCTCTCTCCTCCCCCCCCACACTCTCTCTCTCTCCTCCCCCCCCACACTCTCTCTCTCTCTCTCTCGCCTCCCCCCACATTCTCTCTCTCTCTCGTCCCACCCACATTCTCTCTCTCTCGTCCCCCCACACTCTCTCTTTCTCTCGTCCCCCCAACTCTCTCTCTCACTCGTCCCCCCCCACACTCTCCCTCTCTCTCGTCCCCCCAACTCTCTCTCTTTCTCTCGCTTGTGCCCCCCACACTCTCTCTCTCTCTCTCTCCCTCTCTCTCTCTCTCTCTCTCTCGTCCCCCCCACACTCTCCCTCTCTCTCGTCCCCCCCACACTCTCCCTCTCTCTCGTCCCCCCCACACTCTCTCTCTCTCTCTCTCGCTCGTCCCCCCTACACTCTCTCTCTCTCTTCCTCGTCCCCCCCACACTCTTTCCCTTTCTCTCGCTCGTCCTCCCCCCGCGCTCTCTCTCTCGCTCGTCCCCCCCGCACTCTCTCTCTCGCTCGTCCCCCCCGCACTCTCCCTTGCTCGCTCGTCCCCCCCGCACTCTCTCTCGCTCGCTCGTCCCCCCCACAGTCTCTCTCTCTCGCTCGTCCCCCCCCCGCACTCTCTCTCTCGCTCGTCCCCCCCGCACTCTCTCTCTCTCGCTTGTGCCCCCCGCACTCTCTCTCTCACTCGTCCCGTCCACACTCTCTCTCTCTCGCTCGTCCCCCCCGCACTCGCTCTCTCGCTAGTCCCCCCCACACTCTCTCTCTCTCCTCCCCCCACACTCTCTCTCTCTGTCCCTCGTCCTCCCCACACTCTCTCTCTCGTCGCCCCCACGTTCACTCTCTCTCTCGTCGCCCCCACGTTCTCTCTCTCTCTCGTCGCCCCCACGTTCTCTCTCTCTCTCATCCCCCCCACATTCTCTCTCTCTCTCGTCCCCCCCCCACATTCTCTCACTCTCTTGTCCCCCCCACATTCTCTCACTCTCTTGTCCCCCCCACATTCTCTCTCTTTCGTCCCCCCCACATTCTCTCTCTCTCGCTCGTCCCCCGCACACTCTCTCACTCTCTCGTCCCCCTACATTCTCTCTCTTTCGTCCCCCTCGCTCTCTCTCTCTCGCTCGTCCCCCCCACACTCTCTCTCTCTCTCTCTCTCTCGTCCCCCCCACACTCTCTCTCTCTCGTCCCCCCCACTCTCTCTCTCTCGCTCGTCCCCCCCACTCTCTCTCTCTCTCTCTCTCTCTCTCGTCCCCCCCACTCTCTCTCTCTCGCTCTTCCCCCCCACACTCTCTCTCTCTCGCTCGTCCCCCCCGCACTCTCTCTCTCGCTCATCCCCCCCACACTCTCTCTCTCACTCGTCCCCCCCGCTCTCTCTCTCTTTCTCGCTGGACCCCCCCCACTCTCTCTCTCTCTCTCTCTCTCTCTCGTCCCCCCCGCACTCTCTCTCTCGCTCGTCCCCCCCACACTCTCTCTCTCTCGCTCGTCCTCCCCACACTCTCTCTCTCTCTCTCTCTGTCCCTCGTCCTCCCCACACTCTCTCTCTCTCTCTCTCTGTCCCTCATCCTCCCCACACTCTCTCTCTCTCACTCGTCCCCCCCACTCTCTCTCTCTTGCTCGTCCCCCCCCCACTCTCTCTCTCTCGCTCGTCCCCCCCACACTCTCTCTCTCTCTCTCTCGCTCGTCCTCCCCACACACTCTCTTTCTCTCATCCCCCCACTCTCTCTCTCTCTCCCTCGTCCCCCCCACAGTCTCTCTCTCGCTCGTCCCCCCCACACTCTCTCTCTCTCCTCCCCCCCACACACTCTCTCTCTCGCTCGTCCCCCCCACACTCTCTCTCTCTTGCTTGTCCCCCCCACACTCTCTCTCTCGCTCGTCCCCCCCACACTATCTCTCTCTCCCACCCCCCACACTCTCTCTCTCTCCCCCCCCCACACTCTCTCTCTCTCCTCCCCCCCACACTCTCTTTCTCGCTCGTCCCCCCCACACTCTCTCTCTCTCGCTCGTCCCCCCCGCTCTCTCTCTCTTTCTCGCTCGACCCCCCTCACTCTCTCTCTCTCGCTCGTCCCCCCCGCACTCTCTCTCTCGCTTGTGCCCCCCACACTCGCTCTCTCGCTCGTCCCCCCCACACTCTCTCTCTCTCTCTCCTCCCCCACACACTCTCTCTCTCTGTCCCTTGTCCTCCCCACACTCTCTCTCTCTCGTCGCCCCCACATTCTCTCTCTCTCTCGTCCCCCCCACATTCTCTCTCTCTCTCGTCCCCCCCCCACATTCTCTCTCTCTCTCGTCCCCCACCCCACATTCTCTCTCTCTCTCGTCCCCCCCCCACATTCTCTCTCTCTCTCTCGTCACCCCCACATTCTCTCTCTCTCGTCCCCTCCCACATTCTCTCTCTCTCTCGCTCGTCCTCCCCACACTCTCTCTCTCTCGCTCGTCCCCCCCACACTCTCTCTCTCTCGCTCGACCTCCCCAGACTCTCTCTCTCTCGTCCTCCCCACACTCTCTCTCTCTCTCTCTCTCTGTCCCTCGTCCTCCCCACACTCTCTCTCTCTCTCTGTCCCTCATCCTCCCCACACTCTCTCTCTCTCACTCGTCCCCCCCACTCTCTCTCTCTTGCTCGTCCCCCCCCCACTCTCTCTCTCTCGCTCGTCCCCCCCACACTCTCTCTCTCTCTCTCTCGCTCGTCCTCCCCACACACTCTCTTTCTCTCATCCCCCCACACTCTCTCTCTCGCTCGTCCCCCCCACACTCTCTCTCTCTCGCTCGTCCCCCCCGCTCTCTCTCTCTTTCTCGCTCGACCCCCCCCACTCTCTCTCTCTCGCTCGTCCCCCCCGCACTCTCTCTCTCGCTTGTGCCCCCCACACTCGCTCTCTCGCTCGTCCCCCCCGCACTCTCTCTCTCTCTCTCCTCCCCCCCACACTCTCTCTCTCTGTCCCTTGTCTTCCCCACACTCTCTCTCTCGTCGCCCCCACATTCTCTCTCTCTCTCGTCCCCTCCACATTCTCTCTCTCTCTCGTCCCCCCCCCACATTCTCTCTCTCTCGTCCCCCCCCCCACATTCTCTCTCTCTCGTCCCCCCCCCCACATTCTCTCTCTCTCGTCCCCCCCCCACATTCTCTCTCTCTCTCGTCCCCCCCCCCACATTCTCTCTCTCTCTCGTCCCCCCCCCACATTCTCTCTCTCTCTCGTCCCCCCCCCACATTCTCTCTCTCTCGTCACCCCCACATTCTCTCTCTCTCGTCCCCTCCCACATTCTCTCTCTCTCTCGCTCGTCCCCCCCACACTCTCTCTCTCTCGCTCGACCTCCCCAGACTCTCTCTCTCTCGTCCTCCCCACACTCTCTCTCTCTCTCTCTCTCTGTCCCTCGTCCTCCCCACACTCTCTCTCTCTCTCTCTGTCCCTCATCCTCCCCACACACTCTCTCTCTCACTCGTCCCCCCCACTCTCTCTCTCTCGCTCGTCCCCCCCACACTCTCTCTCTCTCTCTCTCTCGCTCGTCCCCCCCACACTATCTCTCTCTCCCACCCCCCACACTCTCTCTCTCTCCCCCCCCCACACTCTCTCTCTCTCCTCCCCCCCACACTCTCTTTCTCGCTCGTCCCCCCCGCACTCTTTCTCTCTCTCTCGTCCCCCCTCACATTCTCTCTCTCTTGTCCCCCGCCACTTTCTCTCTCTCTCGTCCCCCCCCTCATTCTCTCTCTCTCTCTCGTCACTCCACACACTCTCTCTCTCGTCCCCCCCCCACATTCTCGCTCTCTCTCTCGTCCCCCCCACATTCTCTCTCTCTCTCGTCCCCCCCACATTCTCTCTCTCTCTCGTCACCCCCCACATTCTTTCTCTCTTGTCCCCCCCACACTCTCTCTCTCTCTCTCTCTCGTCCCCCCCACTCTCTCTCTCTCTCTCTCTCTCTCGTCCCCCCCCACATTCTCTCTCTCTCTCGTCCCCCCCCACATTCTCTCTCTCTCTCGTCCCCCCCACATTCTCTCTCTCTCTCGTCCCCCCACATTCTCTCTCTCTGTCGTCCCCCCACACTCTCTCTCTCTCTCTCTCGCTCGTCCTCCCCACACTCTCTCTTTCTCTCATCCCCCCCACACTCTCTCTCTCTCTCGTCCCCCCCACATTCTCTGTCTCTCGTCCCCCCCTCACATTCTCTCTCTCTCTCTCCCCCCCACATTCTCTCTCTCTCTCCCCCCCACATTCTCTCTCTCTCTCCCCCCCACATTCTCTCTATCTCTCTCTCTCGTCCCCCCCACACTCTCTCTTTCTCGCTCGTTCCCCCCCACACTCTCTCTCTCTCACTCGTCCCCCCACACTCTCTCTCTCGCTCGTCCCCCCCACACTCTCTCTCTCGCTCGTCCCCCCCACACTCTCTCTCTCGCTCGTCCCCCCCACACACTCTCTCTCGCTCGTCCCCCCCACACTCTCTCGCTCGTCCCCCCCACACACTCTCTCTCTCGCTCGTCCCCCCCACACTCTCTCTCTCGCTCGCCCCCCACACTCTCTCTCTCGCTCGTCCCCCCCACACTCTCTCTCTCTCTCGTCACCCCCACACTCTCTCTCTCTCGCTCGTACCCCCCACACTCTCTCTCTCTCTCTCTCTCGCTCGTACCCCCCACACTCTCTCTCTCTCGCTCGTCACCCCCACACTCTCTCTCCCTCTCTCTTGTTCCCCCCACACTCTCTCTGTCTCTCTGGCTCTTCCGCCCCACACTCTGTCTCTCTCTCCCTCTCCTCCCCCCCACACACTTTCTCTCTCCTCCCCCCCACACACTCTTTCTCTCTCCTCCCCCCCACACCCTCTTTCTCTCTCCTCCCCCCACACTCTCTCTCTCGCTCGTCCCCCCCACACTCTCTCTCTCGCTCGTCCCCCCCACACACTCTCTCTCTCGCTCGTCCCCCCCACACTCTCTCTCTCGCTCGTCCCCCCACACTCTCTCTCTCGCTCGTCCCCCCACACTCTTTCTCTCGCTCGTCCCCCCCACACTCTCTCTCTCGCTCGTCCCCCCCACACTCTCTCTCTCGCTCGTCCCCCCCACACTCTCTCTCTCTCTCGTCACCCCCACACTCTCTCTCTCTCTCGTCACCCCCACACTCTCTCTCTCTCGCTCGTACCCCCCACACTCTCTCTCCCTCTCTCTTGTTCCCCCCACACTCTCTCTGTCTCTCTGGCTCATCCGCCCCACACTCTGTCTCTCTCTCCCTCTCCTCCCCCCCACACACTCTTTCTCACTCCTCCCCCCCACACACTCTTTCTCTCTCCTCCCCCCCACACTCTCTTTCTCTCTCCTCCCCCCACACTCTCTCTCTCGCTCGTCCCCCCCACACTCTCTCTCTCGCTCGTCCCCCCACACACTCTCTCTCTCGCTCGTCCCCCCCACACTCTCTCTCTCGCTCGTCCCCCCCACACTCTCTCTCTCTCGCTCGTCCCCCCCACACTCTCTCTCTCGCTCGTCCCCCCCACACTCTTTCTCTCGCTCGTCCCCCCCACACTCTCTCTCTCGCTCGTCCCCCCCACACTCTCTCTCTCGCTCGTCCCCCCCACACTCTCTCTCTCTCTCGTCACCCCCACACTCTCTCTCTCTCTCGTCACCCCCACACTCTCTCTCTCTCGCTCGTACCCCCCACACTCTCTCTCTCTCTCTCTCGCTCGTACCCCCCACACACTCTCTCTCTCGCTCGTCACCCCCACACTCTCTCTCCCTCTCTCTTGTTCCCCCCACACTCTCTCTGTCTCTCTGGCTCATCCGCCCCACACTCTGTCTCTCTCTCCCTCTCCTCCCCCCCACACACTCTTTCTCTCTCCTCCCCCCCACACATTCTTTCTCTCTCCTCCCCCCCACACACTCTTTCTCTCTCCTCCCCCCCACACTCTCTTTCTCTCTCCTCCCCCCCACACTCTCTCTCTCTCTCGTCACCCCCACACTCTCTCTCTCTCGCTCATACCCCCCACACTCTCCCTCTCTCTCTCTCTCGCTCGTACCCCCCACACTCTCTCTCTCTCTCTCGCTTGTCACCCCCATACTCTCTCTCCCTCTCTCTTGTTCCCCCCACACTCTCTTTCTCTCTCCTCCCCCCACACTCTCTCTTGTTCCCCCCACACTCTCTTTCTCTCTCCCCGCCCCCACACTCTCTTTCTCTCTCCTCCCCCCACACTCTCTCTCTCTCTCCTCCCCCCCCCACTCTCTCTCTCGCTCGTCCCCCCCACACTCTCTCTCGCTCGTCCCCCCCACACTCTCTCTCTCGCTCGTCCCCCCCCCACATGCTCTCTCTCTCTTTCCCCCACACCCTCTCTCTCTCGCTTGTCCCCCCCGCAAGCTCCCTCTCGCTCTTCCTCCCCCTCACGCTCTCTCTCTCTCTCCCCCCACACTCTCTCTCTCTCTCTCTCTCTCGTCCCCCCCCCACATGCTCTCTCTCGCTCTTCCTCCCCCTCACGCTCGCTCTCTCCCCTGCTTTCCTGCTCTTTCTTGCAGTCTTTTTCTTTGTCCTAAAGCTGGCCTGTCCCATTGAGGTCAGAGAGTTTGCATCTGTAGCAAAGTGTCATCTTTCTGGGCCTCTATTTACTGGATTTCCAAAGAATAAAACGTGTAAAATCAGTGAGGGGCTTGACAAGATAGATGTGCAGAGGCTGTTTCCCCTGGCTGGAAAATCTCGAACCCTGGGCCCACTATCTCAGGATAAGGTGTTGCCTCTTTAGCACTAGGATGAGGAGAAATTTTTCACTCAATGGGTTGTGAATCTTGGCAATTGCCTACATCAAAGAGCAGTTGATGCTTAGCCATTGAGTATATTGAAGACTGAGGTTGGTAGATTTTTGGGCAGTGGGGGGCTGAGTGTCAGCGCATTTGGGTGGGATGGTGGAGTTGAATTAGAAGATCAGTCATGTTGTTATTGAATGATGGAGCTGGTTTGAGGGGCTGAATGGCCTGCTCTTGCTCCTAAACCTCATGTTGCAATGCATTCTGACAGTATATTTTAATATGTACCAGCAGTTTGTTTGTGTAGATGCTGATGGTGAATTGCAGCATTCTCTGATTTGTAGCGGTCAGGATGCTGTGAACAAAGTGTGACCGGCAGGGGGTGAGAGGAAGTCGGTGTGACACAGTGTGTCCTATGTATTCATTCGTTTTCACCGTACCCGGAGTGCGGCCTTTGGCATCGCCTTGGCGTCTCCTGTGGCTTTCTTCAAGCCCCCCTCTGTCCAGGTGTCAAGGCTATCCACCCATCCGAGTTTTCTTCTTCCTCTACTGTCTCTGACCTCAGCTTCTCCTTCAGTTGTTGCCGGGGCAAAGCCGTCGGCTCTTTGTTTCCGACATCCGTGCTTGACTCTCTCTCTCTCTCTCTAACTGTACTTAACAACCATTTTGATTCCTTGACCCTTGATCTAACTCACTTATTTGTCTTTCTGTCCAGCCAGCTGTCCTATACACATAACCTTGACTATGTTAAGTGATAGACATGCAAGGAATTCGAATCTAGGACAATATGAGCTGGTTGAGGATGGTGTAACGGTTATCCATTGTAAGGGATTGTACAATAATATAGTCCAGTACAGAGCAGCATATGTACAATAATATATACAAAAGCTTGCATTTACATAGCTCCTAAATCATCCCATGGTGCATCACAGGAGCGTTATCTGGTGAAGTTTGGCACTGATCCACATAAGGAGCACATACATAGAACAAAATAACCTAATACTTGGTGAGGACAATAACGTACAGAAGAACAGGGATGGACAGTGGCGTAGTGGTGTTGTCACTGGACTAGTAATCCAGAGGTCCAGGCTAATGTTCTGGGGACATGGATAGAATTTAAATTCAATTAATAAAACCTGGAACTCAAAACTGTCATCGATTGTCGTAACCTAGTAACCCGACCTGGTTCACAAAGGAAATCTGCCGTCCTTACCTGGTCTGTCTTACATATGACACCAGATCTACAATGCGATTGGCTTTTAGCAAACCGCTCAGTTCAAGGGCAGCTAGGGATGGGCAACAAATGCTGGCCTTGCCAGTGACATCCGCATCTCATGAAAGAACATTAAAAGAAAACTATAATATCACAGATGCACAGTAATATGGGGAATATTAATCTGGTACAGGCCTGTATATACAATAACATACTTAATTCAAGCTGGTGTGGGATATGTAGAATAATGTTAAAAAGGAACGGACGCGTAGTGTTAATGTTATGGACTAGTAATGCAGCGGCTCGGACTAATGCTCAGGAGGCACGGCAGCTGGTGGAATTTTAGATTGAATGAATGAATGAATTAACTAATAATAAGCCAGTAATGGTGATCATGAAACTATAAGCGATTGATATAAAAATCCATCTGCTTTACTAATGTCCTTCAGCGAAGGGAATGTGCCACCCTTACTTGGTTTGCAGCTTGTGGCTCCACAGTAATGCGGTTGACTGTGAACCACCCCTGAGATGGCCGAGCGTGTCACTCATTTGGATCAAAGTGCGACAAAAAAAGTCAAAAAAAAAAGAATGAAAGTGGGTGGACCACCCGGTGCCAACCTAGGCACCAACCGGAAACGACAAGGGGACTTACTGCTCAGTCAACCCCCAATAACTCCTGGGGAACTTGTGCCAACATTGGGAGAGCTGCCCCGCAGACTAAAGCAACAGGCTGACATAGTCATACTCACCTAATCGTACCTTACAGCCAAAGTCCCAGACGCCACCATCACCACCACCCCTGGGTATGCCCTGTCCCACGAGCAGGACAGGCACAGCAGAGGTGGTGGCACAGGTGGTATACAGTCAGGAAGGAGTTGCCCTAGGAGCCCTCCACATTGGATGCAGACCCCATGCAGTCCCCTGGCCACAGGTCAAACATGGGCAAGGAAACCTGCTAAGTTCCACTAACCGCCCCACCAACCACCCCCCTCAGCTGATGAATCAGTGCTCCTCCATGTTGGACACCACTTGGAAGAAGCACTAGAGGGTGGAAAGGGCGCAGAATGTACTCTGAGTGGGAGACTTCAGTGTCCAACAGCAAGAGTGGTTCGGTAGCATCATTACTGACCGAGCTGGCCAAGCCCTGAAGGAGTTGGCTGCAAGACTGGGTCTGTGGCAAGGTGGGGAGGAAGCCAACGTGAGGGAAAAACCTGCCTCACCCTCACCAAGCTACTTGTCGTGGATGCGTCTGTCCATGACACTATTGGTGCTAAATGGGATAGATTCAGAACAGATGTTTCTGCTCAAGACTGAGCATCTGTGAGGTGCTGTGGGCCATCAGCAGCAACAGAATTGCACTCAACCATATCTGTAACCTCATGGTCTAGCATATCCCACATTCTATCATTACCATCGAGCTTGGGGATCAAAGCTGGTCAATGAGGAGTGCAGGAGGGCATGCCAGGAGCATCATCAGGCATCCCTAAAAATGTGGTGTCAACCTGGTGAAGCTACAACAGGCTACTTGCCAAACAGCGGAAGCAGCTTGAATAGACAGAGCCAAGTGATCCCACAACAAATGGATCAGATCAAAACTCTGCGATGCTGCCATATCCAGTCACGAATGGTGACGGACAATTAAACCACTAGCTATAGGCAGAGGCTCCACAAACCAAACCATCATCAAAATGAGGGAGCCCAGCACCCTCAGTGCAAAAGAAAAGCCTGAAGCATTGGTAACCATCTTCAGCAGAAGCGTGGTGTGGATGATCCATCTCGGCCTCCTCCTGAGTTCCCCAGCTTCACAGATGCCGGTCGTCAGCCAGTCCATTCATTCCATGCAATATCAGGAAATGGCTGAAGGCACTGGAAACTGCAAAGGTTATGGTCCCTGACAACATTCTGGCAATAGCACTGAAGACTTGTGCTCCAGAACTAGCTGTGCCTCAAGCCAAGTACAGGCACAACATTCACTTGACGGATAATTGCCCAGGTATGTCTTGTCTACAAAAAGCAGGACAAATCAAACCTGGGCAGTTACCACCCCATCAGTCTACTCTTGATAATCAGCAAAATGATGGAAGGTGTCGTCAACAGTGCTATCAAGCGGCACTTACGCAGCTATAATCTGTTCACTGATGCCCAGTTTGGGCTCCTCCAGGGCCACCCAGCTCCAGATCTCATTACAGCCTTGGTCCAAACATGGACAAAGGAGCTGAACTCCAGAGGTGACTGCCCTTGGCATCAAGGCAGCATTTGACCAAGTGTGGCATCAAGGAGCCTTAGCAAAACTGGAGTCAATGGGACAGCTC
The DNA here is from genome assembly GCF_964194155.1 of Cetorhinus maximus. Taxonomy (NCBI): domain Eukaryota; kingdom Metazoa; phylum Chordata; class Chondrichthyes; order Lamniformes; family Cetorhinidae; genus Cetorhinus; species Cetorhinus maximus. Next base: position 30,640 of record NW_027596693.1, read on the forward strand.
TCCACTGGTTGGAGACATACCTAGCACAAAGGATGTGCTTGTGGTTGTTGGAGGTTAATCATGTCAGCTCCAGGACACCACTGCAGGAGTTCCTCAGGGAAGTGTCCTCGGCCCAACCATCTTCAGCTGCTTCATCAATGTCCTTCCCTCCATAAGGCCAGAAGTGGGGATGTCCACATGATGGTTGCACAATGTTCACCATTCGTGACTCCTTGGATACCGAAGTGGCCTGTGTCCACAAGATTCAGACTTGGGCTGATAAGTGGCATGTAATATTTGCGTCACACAAGTGCCGGGCAGTGGTCATCTCCAACAAGAGAAAATCTAACCATCGCCCCTTCACAGTCAATGTCATTACTATCGTCTCATTCAGCAGCACCTTCCAAACCCATGGCCTGTACCACTTGGAAGAACAAGGGCAGCAGACACATGGGAACACCACCACCTGCAAGTTCCTCTCTAAGCCACACACCATCCTGACTTGGAAATATATCGCCGTTCCTTCACTGTCGCTGGGTCAAGATCCTGGAACTCCCTCCCTAACAGCACTGTGGGTGTACCTACACCACATGGACTGCAGCGGTTCAAGAAGGCAGCTCACCACCACCTTCTCGAGGGCAACTAGGGATGGATATAGCAGAACTGAAAGATTATAACCATTACGAAAAATTGAACAATTTGGGGCACTTTTCTCTAGAAAGAGAAGGGTGAGGCTTGTCCTGATAGGGATCTTGAAAGGGCTTGAGGGGGGGGATGGAGGGAAGAGTTTCCAGCTGTGGGCAAGAGCCAAACTATGGGCCGTAAGTTTAAGATGGTCACTAATAAATCCAATAAGGAATTCAGGAGAAATTTCTTCACCCAGAGAATGGTGAGAATGTGGAACTTGCTGACGCAACAAGTGGTTGAGATGAATAATGTAGATGCATTTAAGGGGAAGCTCGCTAAGACATTAGTGGGGATGAATAGGAGGATATGTTGATAGGGTGAGATGAAGAGGACACTGGTGGAGGAGAAACATTAGCATAGACCAATTGGGCTGAATGGCCTGTTTTTGTGCTCCTAATACTAATACAGCATAGGATGGTGTGTATAGCACCGTATATATGGGAGGGAGATGGTGGTGAGTGGTAATGTCACTGGACTAGTAATCCAGAGGCCCAGGCTAATGCTGTGGGGACATGGGTTCAAATCCCACCACGGTAGCTGGTTGAATTTAAATTCAGTTCATAAGAGCTGGAATATAAAGCTAGCCTCAGTAACGGTGACCATGAAACTATCATCAATTGTAGCAAAAACCCACCTGGTTCACGAATATCCCCTTTAGAGAAGGAAATCTGCCGCCCTTCCCCGGTCTGGCCTACATGTGATTCCAGGCCCACAGCAATGTGGTTGACTCTTAACTGCCTCTGAAATGGCCAGGCAAGCCGCTCTGTTCAAGGGCAATTATGGATGGGCAACCAAGTGACACTGGCACCCCACAAAAGAATAAAGAAGTACACTAAATACACAGAGCATCCTTCTGATCATTCGGGTAAGATTGTTGCTTGTTGTAAACAGGAAAGGAAAAGATTTGAGTTTTAAAATTTGACTTTTTTTTAATAATAGTTTTGGGAACCAATGTTAGGGAGAGCTGTTAGTTGATGTGTAGTCGTGGTAGAACATAAATAGGAGCAGGAGTAGGCCATTCAGCCCCCCAAGCCTGCTGGCTGCCCCAGGCCTCAACTGCTCTTTTCGTGCCAGCTCCTCATAGCCCTCAACTCCCCAATATTTCAAAAATCTATCTACCTCCTCTTTAAATACTTCCAGTGATCTAGCCTCCACAACTCTCAGAGGGTAGAGAATTCCCAGACATTCACTACCCTCTGAGAGAAGAAATTCCTTTGCATCTCGGTTTTAAATGAGCGTCCCCTCATTCTGTGGAACAATAGTTTTTCCTCTGCCTACCTTTCTCTGATTCTATGGCAATCATTTAACTTGTTCAAAATCATTGACTCCTTGCCTGTACATGATCAGTGAGGTTTGCTGCCTTTGATGGTTCCCTCCCACTTGATGTCAACACTACATTTCTTCAGGTTGGATTTCAAAATCTCTTCAGACCTCTCTCCCTGACTTCCGACACTTCCTTGGCTCAGTTCCGAATGACGTAATTATCCTCTGAGTCCACACGTTGAATAATAGAACTCAGAACGGGACAAACACAACAATATGTGGCATGTTGTAACCCACAGAACAGGAAAACCACATTAACAACTTGCCACATGCTTCGCGCCTTTAACATAATAAAATGCCCCAAGGCGCTTTTGCAAGCTTTTATCAAACAAGATTTGACATCGAGCTACACATCAGGAGATCATCGGCCAGATGAACAAAAGCTTGGCCAAAGAGGCAGGTCTTGAAAAGCCTCTGAAAGGAGGAGAGAGGAGCGGAGAGGTTTAGGGAGGGAATTCCAGAGCTGAGGGTCTAGGCAGCTGAAGGCACTCCACAGTGGTGGAGAGAGTAAAATCAGGGGTGCTCAAGAGCCAGAATTAGATAAGCTAGCTCGGGAGGGTTGTACAGGCGCAGGAGACTAGAGAGAGATTTGAAAACAAGGGCGGGAATTTTAAAATTGATGTGTTGCTTAATCGTGAGTCAATGTGGGTCAACGAGCACAGGAGTTGGGTGAACGGGACTTGGTTAAGAGTAGAATTAGGGAAGAGACCAGGAGTGCTTGTGAAGAGTCCAGTCCAGAGGCAGCGAGGGCATGGGTGAGGGTTTCAGCAGCAGATGAGCTGAGGCAGGGATGGAGCCTGGTGATGTTACAGAGGTGGAACTATGTGGTCTTCGTTACAGTGTATGGTTATACGAGGTTGAAACTTCGTGTCGGGATCAAATATGACATGGTGGTTTCAGACAGTCTGGTTCAGCCTCAGCAAGTTACCAGGGAGAGGGTTGGAGTTGGGGGCAGGGGAGCGGAGCTTGTGCTGAGGACCAAAGACAGCCTTCCCAATATTTCACTGGAGCAGATTTCTGCTCATCCAGTACTTTTTGATAATGGAAAGGCAATATGTGGTATAACATAATCATACAGTTACAGATAGAATAAAAGTTTAAAATGGTGCACACGGAAATATGTGGAGTAATATTAATCCAGCCTAGGGTGTCACGTACAGTAATATGTGGAATAATATTAAACCAGTCTAGGGTACCGTGTGCAGTAACATGCGGAGTAATATTAATCCGGTCTAGGGTACCTAGTACAGTAATTCAATAAAAATCTGGAATTAAAAGTCTTATGGTGACCATGAAACCATTGCCAATTGTTATAACAATCCATCTGGTTCACTAATATCCTTCAGGGGAGGTGCATGCTGTGGCTCAGTTCATAGCACCCTCGCCTTTGAATCAGAGGGTTGTGGGTTCATGTCCCACTCCTGGAAACCAAGAACTGTGATTGTACTCAAAAGAGTTGCAATCTGTGACTGTTGATAACTCGAAAGAATATCCTTCAGGGAAGGAAACCTGCCGTCCTTACCCGGTCTGGTCTACATGTGACTCCAGACCCGCAACAACGTGGTTGACTCTTAATTGCCCTTTCTCAGAGGGCATTTAGGGCAGGGCAATAAATGCTGGCCTAGCCAGCGACGCCCACATCCCATGAAAGAATTTGTTTAAAAGTGGAATAATATAAATCGGGCCTATGGTGACATGTACAGTAATATGTGGAGTAATATTAATCCAGTATAAGATGATATATGCTGTAATATTATATAATGCTTTGTTTTAAGAGCACAGAAGCTGTTGTGCTGCCAAGTCTCATTAGTTGCAATGTGCTCACTACAGATTGGATTGCTGCTTGACACATCATTTACAGTGAGGCTCAGGGATCTATGCTGTCACAAAGAATTAACGGTCACCCTTTAAGGATTTTTCCCCACTAGAGAGAGTTTGCAGGATTAGAAAATGAAATAAATACTTTACCATGTAGAACACCTGATGGTCTGTGCTGAGCACAGAGCAAGAAGCTGGCCGGGGAGGGGGTTACAGTGCAGCAATGTGAGGGGGCCCAATAACGTCAGTATAGCTACAGCCAGTAAGACCAGGGAGCTGGGGATGGTGGCATGTGAGGGACAACTGCTGGGTGAGAGGGTTAATACCCTATGCTGGGAACAGGCTGCCCAGTGTCTGACTGTGAATGGGGGAGAGGTGGGTGAGAGGGTTAATCCCCTCCACTGGGAACAGGCTGCCCGGTGTCTGACTGTGAATGGGGGAGAGGTGGGTGAGAGGGTTAATCCCCTCCACTGGGAACAGGCTGCCCAGTGTCTTTGACTGTGAATGGGGAAAGGGGTGGGTGAGAGGGTTAATCCCCTCCATTGGGAACAGGCTGCCCGGTGTCTGACTGTGAGTGGGGGAAGAGGTGGGTGAGAGGGTTAATCCCCTCCACTGGGAACAGGCTGCCCAGTGTCTTTGACTGTGAATGGGGGAAGAGGTGGGTGAGAGGGTTAATCCCCTCCACTGGGAACAGGCTGCCCAGTGTCTGACTGTGAATGGGAAAAGAGGTGGGTGAGAGGGTTAATCCCCTCCACTGGGAACAGGCTGCCCAGTGTCTGACTGTGAGTGGGGGAAGAGGTGGGTGAGAGGGTTAACCCTCTTGGCTCAGAACTGCCCCAACGTGGCACTGACTGGATGAGAGGGTTAAACGTATGCTGTTGGCCGTTCTGCACAGACTGTGAACAGTTGAATAACTGCGTCATTGCACTAATTGGACCAAATCAGGAGCCAGAACTAACAGCAAAGGTATAAATAATGGAAAGTGAAGGGCTGCAGATTCATTAGGCTGTGCGGAGGTGGGTCCCGAGGGCACTCGAGATTTTCTAGATGTGTCCTGGGAGTCAGCGACTTGTTGGATGTGACAGCTTCAGCGAGGGTTCTTAGGCATTTGGGTTCATTGGAGCAGAGAGGAGACGGTGAGTGAGCAAAGTCCGAGGTAGTTGGGGGAGGGGCAGCAGTGTTGTGTGTAACCCAAAATCTACCCGCCATTGGATGAACAGCACGCGCTCTGGTAAAATGACTAACATGTGAATGTGTCAGTATTCACAGTGGGCCCATTCATCACAGGGTTTTGGCTTTTCAAAAAAAAAAACAGAGTGGAAAAGGTTTATATAGCTTCTGTTAAAGGCCCCGGGATGTCTTAAAACACTCCACAGCCGTGAAATAACTGCAAAGTGTCATCACTGTTGTAATGTGGGAAATGTGGCACGGCAAGGTGACCGACAATTTTATATGAGGGTTAAATGTTGGCTAGGACACCAGGGAGAACTATCCTATCACCTCCCACCCCCGCCCTGGTCGGGCACTTCCAGCACTAAATCCGTGGTTTTGTGACCTGATGTTTGACAGAACCGTGCGGGATTTCTCTTTTCAGCCTATTTTCTCCTGTTATAAGCACCATGGCGGCTGCTGCTTGCGCCATTCTGAGTCAAAAGCCAAAATGGAGTCGAAACCCACGTGAAGAAAATTTTGTGTGAGCTGTTTGGACGGTGGGCTCGATTTTGAACTATAGCGTTGAGGGTGGGAATGAAAGGGAAGGCTTTTTGCAGCCTCCTGCTGGTTACCTGCTGATTACCTGATTACTCTTTCCTCCTGACTTTTCTGATTTGTTCCCAGTTAGCCAATCGGATACTCGAGTGCTGACTGAACCAATAATCTCAATTTCTGAGTCAGTCAGTTTGAATCATTCCCAACTCGCCTTTCCCCACCACCCCCACACCCCCGCCGTGGCCTTGTGATGCTACAAACTCTCTATCTAAGTGTAAGATTATGGAGAAGTGGCAGACATAAGACCTCCATTAGCAAAGGAGCAAGGGTTTCTCAGCAAAAATGTGTATGCAAGGGGCACAGTATCAGAGCACAGTGTATATAAGGGTTGGGGGGGAGGTGGGAGTGTGGGTCAAAGCTAGTGCCTCTCTGTATAGAGGCATTCTTAAAGGCAGCTAAGGCTGGCTCTGCAGATAAAGTATCTGCCATAAAGACTGTGTGCATCTATATGGAGGGACTGTATGTTTAAAAGGAGGGGTGTACGTGTATAATGTTATGACCCCAACTAATGTTAACACTGGACAAGTCGGATCCCAGAGTGAAACCTGGCTTGATAGATCCTAACCTTTATTTTTTTAAAGAAACCATGGAGGAAAGTTACTGAACAGATTCTCAGGAATCTGCTGATAAACTTTTAACCCACAGAATAAAATATGTATTAAACAAGAAAAATTAACTATATTACACCAGATAAAAAGGTTGGAAAGACCTCAATACAAACACAAGAGGTTGATTCAAATTCACACTATTCCTTTACCCCAGCAATATCTTTACAGACACACAAACCAGTGAAGAGTTACCACGAGTGTGACACAAAGGCTTCTTGCTTAGGGCTGGTACAGTTGCAACCGACTTGTGTATCTCCCCAAGACACCCAGAAACCACACTCTTAAACCCACTGTTTCTTCAACTGCAGAACAAACAATGAGTTCCCTAAACTCAGTCTTCAAGTAGCACCTCTGCTAAACTGATCACTTCTAAACTAACTATTCAGTCAACTAGTGTCCCCAATAGCCTTGTCGTCTTTCTTATCGGAGAGCTTAAAATCCCTGTCCTCTCTCTCTCGAAAACACTGAGCTCTCTCTTTTGTCCTTCTCTGTGCCTGTGTTCCTGGACCACTGTCACCAGGCAACAGTAAAGCTTTTTCTACTTTCTTTTTCAGAATAATAAACCTTTAAACCCTTTTTTCCCCATCTCTTTAACTTCAGGGGTTGTAAAACCTCATTAAAAATGTATATGTACAAACAAACCCAAAAGACCTGAACTTTTAGTCAGGAATCCATCCAAGCACCAAGATTCTCAAACAACCTAAATGAAACTGAAACCATTTTACTTTCTTAACACAAACATATATATTCAACTTTAAAAATGTTCATAACAATAGAAAAGTACAGGTCTTACAGCAGATGGGTCTCTTTGTGTTTGTAGAGGAGGAATGTGGGTTACAGTAGTGGGGTGTGTGTGTGTGTACACGCAGTGTGGATATGTGGGTTACAGTAGCGGGGTATTGTGTCTGTGTGTGTAGATGGGGTGCAGTCAAGAAGGGGGTGTGTGTGTATGGAGGTGTACATGGTTACAGTCGAGGGGTGTCAAGGTTGAGCTATGCACACCGTCCCTGCTGACTGCAAGTGACCTTCTTTCCCGCAGGAGGAGCTGGAACACCTTAACCAGGCCAGTGAGGAGATCAATAAACTGGAGCTACAGCTAAATGTGAGTATATCATACAACAGTCCCTGCCCTGTACAGCCAGAGCAAGGCTGTCCTGCCGAGGCAGTCAGTTCACCCAGTTTGAGTACTCTGACTGACAGAGCAGCGTACAGTGTGAGCACTTTCAATTAACTTTGTGGTGTGCGGGGAACAAGATTGAGGAGTAGATGAGGGGAGAAGTGAATCAGTCCCCAACCCCAGCAGGGCTCATCGATTCTAGGATCAGGATGATGCCCCCTGTAGCCCAATATCCCGCTAGGTCACGAAGGAGGAATGCAGTGAGATACCAGAGGCCACCTAGGACAGATGTAACTGGATTGTAGTGAGAGCCTGTGCCTTCAGGTGAGGAAGAGGGAAATGGAGGAGTGGAAGAGTACAAGGAGTGTACTGTTCTACTCCAGAATGCCAGTTGGTGAAGGATAGCACTGACGACTGTTTTTATTCAGTCATATATTTATTTACAGAGCTAAACATTATAAGCATGTACCTCCTAACTCAACTATGTCACAGTTTCACTTAAGTATCTCTTTGTGTCTTTGTGTGTTCAGGCGAAAGCCCAATTAATGCCTTTTCCCTGCATATAATTCTCACAGCTGATCTACAATTAACAGGCAGGAGACTACTGCATGTCTTGCCAGGACTGTTGTGTGTACCCAGTGTTGTTTGCAAGACATTTGTAAATGTTGTGGAGTCGTTTATGGTGCAGAAGCAGGCCATTCGGCCCATTGAGTCCATGTCGGTTCTCTGCAGAGAGATCCAGTGAGCCCCACTCCCCCTCCCACCCATTTGATCCCCGTGGACCTGCAAGTTTATTTTCATTAAGCACTGAACCAGTTTCGATTTGAAATGATTGATGGTCTCTGCTCCCACCACCCCCGTGGCAATGAGTTCAAGGTCAGTGCCATTCACTGCGTTTTTAAAAAAAAAAGTTCCTCCTCACTTTCCCTCTGCTTCCCCAGCCCAAAACTTTCATCCTTGTACTATCAGCTAATGGGAACAGCTTTTCCTTGTCTACCTTACCTAAGCCTGTCATAATCTTGTACACTTCTATCAAATCTCCCTTCAATCTCCTTTGCTCCAAGGAGAACAACCTCAGCTTTTCTAACCTGACCTTTTATAACTGCAACCTCTCCAATCCTGGAACCATCCTGCGCCCTTTCAAAGATCGATACATCCTTCCTAAAGTGTGGCGACCCAGAACTGGACACAATCCTCTAGTTGTGGCCTCACCAGAGCTTTCTAAAGGTTCAGCCTAACTTCCCTGCTTTTGTAATCAATGCTTGTTATGCCCAAAACCCCGTATGCTTTGCTAATCACTCCCTCAATATGTCCTGCCACTTTCAAAGATCGATGCACACGCACCCCAAGGCTCCTCTGCTACCGCACACTTGTTGGAACTGTGCCATTCTGTCTATATTGCCTATCCCCGGCCCTTCATCAGCTCACTTCTCTCTATTGAATTCCAGTCTGTCCACTCTGCGAGCTTGTCTATAACCTGTTGCGGGCGATTTGCACCACCCTGTCTGTCTGCCACTCCTCCAAATTTTGTATCATTGGCAAATTTTGAAATTCCACTCTATATTCCAAGATCCAGGTCCTTGGTCCCAGTACTGACCCCTGGGGAAACACCAATCATACACATCCTCCAGTCAGAAAAATAATCACTGTCATGCCTCGTTCGCTGTTTTCTGTCCTTCAGCCGATTGGTTATACCACCTTTTCCACATGCCCACGCACATTCCGCTCGAGTAGCCGCTATGTTTGATGTGTGGCACAGGCGTCACTGGTGGCTTTTGATAAGCCTGTCGGGGAGGATGATATCACGTTATGAAAGTGCGCTGATAGGGGATCTGGTTTCCCTGGGTTATTGCGCTGTCTTGTCACCTATGGAAATGACAGCCTGAACCGGGTCAAACATGAGGGGCTGAATTTCACGCTGTGGGTTGTGAGGGCTGCAGGTTATCAGTCTAAATCCAATTGGTGCTGGCTGACAGTACTAGACCATCCCTAGTCTGGCATTAAATTGGTTGTCCCACCCAAAGAAGCCAGCGGTTCCAGTTTAGGACGTGGAAAAAAAAATACATCATTCTGGTTTTGTACAGGATGTTTTCTCAGTTTGTGACTAAAAACAGGTTATAGTGAAAGTTTCGCATTATCTAATCCATGCAGTACCTGCCCTGGGGGTGTTTGATAAGGACAGTGTAGAGGAAGCTTTACTCTGTAACCCCGTGCTGTACCTGTCCTGGGAGTGTTTGATGGGGACAGTGTAGAGGGAGCTTTACTCTGTATCTAACCCTGTGCTGTACCTGCCCTGGGAGTGTTTGATGGGGACAGTGTAGAGAGAGCTTTACTCTGTATCTAACCCCGTGCTGTACCTGTCCTGGGAGTGTTTGATGAGGTTGGTGTAGAGGGAGCTTTACTCTGTATCTAACCCCGTGCTGTACCTGTCCTGGGAGTGTTTGATGGGGACAGTGCAGAGGGAGCTTTACTCTGTATCTAACCCCGTGCTGTACCTGTCCTGGGAATGTTTGATGGGGACAGTGTAGAGGGAGCTTTCCATTGTCTGGTATTTAATATGGATGAGGTTGCAGTAAACCTGCCTCTGGATATAGAACCTTGTTGTATTTCTTTCAAGTATTGATCTGCACCTCCCACAGGAAGCGAGGAACACCTACCGGAAAATCCTGTCAGAATCTGCAAGGAAATTGAACGCTCAGGGCTCCCAGCTCGGCAACTGCATCGAGAAGGCACGGCCATATTATGAGGCCAGGCGCCAGGCAAAAGAGGTGAGTCCGCCTGTTCCTGCCTGGGGGGTTTGGTCTGCCCGGGGGGGTTTGCTCTGCCCATTCCTGCCCGGAGAGGGGGGAGGCGGTCGCCTGCTCCGCCCGTTCCCCCTGTTCCCCCTGGGGGTTTTGTGCTGCCCATTCTCACCTGGAGGGGTCACTGTGCCTGTGAATTTTGCACGAGTGGTTTACCTTCATTCATATCCTATGGCCTATCGTGATTAAAAGTGCATTGTAAAATGTCCTGGCTGCCTTCACTGTGCAAAGTCCCACTTGAAGGGCGACCATTCAGCGAGGGTGAGAAGGGCGCCTGTCATCCATGGGTCAATACTATCGGGAGAGTCAGCACCGACTGCACACCAAGTAGGGGCGGCCCACGTCTGTGAGTGCACGCCTGTCTAAATCTCTCTGCCTGTGCCTGTGTGTGTGTGTGTAGGGCTTCCTGTTGGCATGTGTGTGTAAAGGACTTCCCGCTGACCTGTCTGCATGCATGTCTGTCTGCCTGTCTATGTAGATATGTGTCCGTAACCGCTTGTCCTCATGGGCGGTGCTTGTAGCTGTATGTAGGGGCTCTCAATGTTGAAGCAGCCACACGTGTCCGAGCGGTTGGGGCTGGTGTGGACGGGAGGGAGGGCTAGGGTGGGGAAGAGGGGGATTGTAACTTGTTCACTTGAAGGCACCGTGATGCCTCCAGCTGCTGTGCCAGTCTATAGAAAGTAAGGATGCTGCCGTGAACGTTATAACATGCCGCCGTCTTTCCCTTGTGTTGAAGGCCCAGCAGGAGACTCAGAAGGCCGCCCTGCGTTATGAGAGAGCGGTCAGTATGCACAACGCCGCCCGCGAGATGGTGTACGTAGCTGAGCAAGGCCTGATGGCAGACAGAAACCGCCTGGACCCCACCTGGCAGGAGATGCTGAACCACGCCACCTCCAAGGTAACCTCACCTCCAAACTGCTGCTTTCCCACACCGTGTCTGGGTGCAGTCTAGAACCTGTACATCCCATCAGCCCCGAGCGAGCCAATCGCTTAGCTGGTTCTCACCCCATATACCAACCCTTCCAGCTCCTTAGAGGGGAATAAATGAGGCCCAGAGACAAACCAGCCTTCCCATGGTTTAAAAAAAAATCCTCTCTCACAAGCACTGTAATCAAATCGAGCCCAGTGTGTCCCGCTGGCTATTATCCAGGAATAAGGAGCACTTTCTTTGCACATGTTAGCGCCAGTTGTGGCTCAACCAGTAGCACTCCCACTTTTGGGTCAGAAGGTCATGGGTTCAAGTCCCATGCCAGAGACTTGAGCACATAATTCAGCCTGACACTCCCAGTGCTTGTTCTACTCCTTAGTGTGACAAAATCCTCTTGTCCTTCCTTCCAAGACAAAGCATCCCGATTGACTGGCACTCCTTCACAAACATTCACTCCCTCCACCACCGACGCACAGTAGCAACAGTTTGCACCAGCTACAAGATGCATTGCAGCAACTCACCAAGGCTCCTTAGGCAGCACCTTCCAAACCCATGACCACTACCATCTAGAAGGACAAGGGCAGCAAGTAGATGGGGACACCACCACCTGGAGGTTCCCCATCAAGTCACACACCATCCCGACTTGGAATGATATCGCCGTTCCTTCACTGTCGCTGGGTCAAAATCCTGGAACTCCCTCCCTAACAGCACTGTGGGTGTGTCTACACCACATGGACTGCAGCGGTTCAAGAAGGCAGCTCACCACCACCTTGTCAAGGGCAATTAGGGCTGGGCAATAACCAGTGACATCCACATCCTGTAAATGAATTTTAAAAATCACTCCCTGCCTCTCTTCCACTCCACAATGCAACTGCCTCGCAGTGTGGTATGCGTTATACACTGGGCGCCTCGCACTGTGACAGGGAGCATGCACTGGCCACCTGTGTTGTGACACGGCGGATGGTAAATGCTGAGCTGTTCAAATTCCAGAGGGAAACTTGAAATAACTGTCACAACTAATTTGCAATTTGTATGTTTCGAGAGGCTTTGAATTCAGCAGCAATAAGACCACCAAGTCTTATAGGTTTTTATAAAACTAAATTAAACATTTATTAATAAGAGAAATTAAACATTTATTAATAAGAGAAATGACTTCAAATCTAGATCTAGAAATTACTATTATGATACTCCTAAATCCCCTAATCAATTTAACTCCCAGTTACATTTTCGTTAAGGCAACATTAGATTTCAAAAGGCCCTGGCAAAGTAAACAATACCCTGAACAGTCAGGTTCAAACTGAGTTCTCTTCACTTCAGTCCCTGGAGGCAGCAGTTTGGGACATACAGGCTGCAGGCTTTTCACACTTGTTGGATCTTAAACTGCCTCCCCATACACACAGCCTTCACTCCTTTATACATATTTTCCCTTTTGAATGCAAATATCCATTGTTTCATTATGCCTTTTGAACCTTACCTCTCTGCTATTTCACTATCCTTGGGAAAAATAAGTAAATAAACAAACACACAGTTTCTAAACTGCACCTGGCTGGGTGACACGTTTCACTCCCTCCTTTGAAAACAATTTAGTCTGGTTTATTTAAAAATGCAAATGTTCCCTTGACACCTCGGTTTCTAACCCTCCCCATGTTTATCTAATTAACATTTCAAACCTAACTTCTCCTCTTAGATCAAAGCACCCAGACTAGCTTCCTCTAATTCAGTTAAGTCTCTCACACACACGCGCACACATGTATAAACACATCCCACCATTACTCTATTTCACAATAAATTCCAGTAATATTATGAGAGTTATTATAACTTCCTGACAACCTGGCAGTGTGACGGAGTGTGTGGTGGGCACCTCGCACTGTGAGGGGGGAGTGTGCACTGGGTGCCTCGCACTGTGAGGGGGGAGTGTGCACTGGGTGCCTCGCACTGTGAGGGGGGAGTGTGCACTGGGTGGCTCGCACTGTGAGGGGAGAGCGTGCACTGGGCGCCTCGCACTGTGAGGGGGGAGCGCGCACTGGGCGCCTCGCACTGTGAGGGGGGAGTGCGCACTGGGCGCCTCGCACAGTGAGGGGGGAGCGTGCACTGGGCGCCTCGCACTGTGAAGGGGGAGCGCGCACTGGGTGCCTCGCACTGTGAGGGGGGAGCGCGCACTGGGCGCCTCGCATTGTGAGGGGGGAGTGCGCACTGGGTGCCTCGCACTGTGAGGGGGGAGTGCACACTGGGTGCCTCGCACTGTGAGGGGGAAACGCACTGGGTGCCTCGCACTGTGAGGGGGGAGTGCGCACTGGGCGCCTCGCACTGTGAGGGGGAAACGCGCACTGGGTGCCTCGCACTGTGAGGGGGGAGTGCGCACTGGGCGCCTCGCACTGTGAGGGGGAAACGCACTGGGTGCCTCGCACTGTGAGGGGGGAGTGCGCACTGGGCGCCTCGCACTGTGAGGGGGAAACGCGCACTGGGTGCCTCGCACTGTGAGGGGGGAGTGCGCACTGGGCGCCTCGCACTGAGAGGGGAGAGTGCGCACTGGGTGCCTCGCACTGTGAGGGGGGAGTGCACACTGGGTGCCTCGCACTGTGAGGGGGAAACGCGCACTGGGTGCCTCGCACTGTGAGGGGGGAGCGTGCACTGAGTGCCTCGCACTGTGAGGGGGGAGCGTGCACTGGGCGCCTCGCTCTGTGAGGGGGGAGTGTGCAGTGGGTGCCTTGCACTGTGAAATGGTGCATAAACTGGGTGTCTGCACTCTGGGCATCTCGCACTGCTATCCCAGTGTACAATCTGCCTTTGTAACTTAAGGCCAGTGCAGGCTGGCAGGCCCTGGGAGTAGAGATGTGGGTGGGGGGAGGTCTCTTATGCTCTTGGAAAGTGCTGATCCCTGTCCCCTTGCTGTGCGGCCTCAGGTGAACGAGGCAGAGGAGGAGCGGTTAAGAAGTGAGCGGGAACACCAGCGAGTCACCCTGATGTGCCAGGAAGCCGAGGGCCGCGTCCAGGAGCTGCAGAAATCCCTCAAGAGGGTAATCATCAAATCCAAGCCCTACTTTGAACTGAAAGCCCAGTTCAACCAGATTCTGGAGGTAGAGTGTGGCCTTTATTTATGGTGCAGAATCTGGGTTCGATCGTGCTGGTGGTGGGTTATACAGAGACTGGGTGAGGCGGAGGGGGGGTCGGCTTCTTTCCAGGTTCAATAACTTTCGACAGGGTTAAGCGGGGTAAATATTTTAACCCTTGCTTGCTTTCCATTCCTGAGTCCTGTAAATCCCAACATGTTGAAGACGCGGGGGGAAAGGGGCATAACTTTCCCAACTCTCCTGTCCCAATATGCTCGCTCCAGCTAAACCTGTCTGTGCAGTGACCTATTTCCTCCGCACCCCACTCACGCTCTCCCCCCCCAACAACCCCCACCCAACAACCCCCACCCAGCACCCACGACCCCACCGCTGCTGAGGCTAAGGAGGCTCTGATGTGCAATGTGGACGGAGACTGGTGGCCTCTACTCCACCTTTCCCTCCATTGAGGATGAAAGGAGCAGGAGTGGGAGTGCACCACTCCTGCCCCCCCCTCCAGCTTGCACACCATTCCATAAGATCATGGCTGACCTTGGGCATCCGCTCCATTTCCCCCCCACTCCACCCTCACTCCCCCATAACCCTTGAGACCAAACGCCTGCCTATCCCGGCCTTCAGCGTATCCAACAATGGAGCATCCGCTACCCTCTGGGGTAGAGCAAAGTCATTTCTCCTCATCTCAGTCCTAAGCGATCGGCCCCTCGCCCTGAAACTCAGCTCCCACCCCCGCCCCCCCAACCCCCACCCACCCGCGTTTTACACTCAGCGTCTCAGCGTCCACCCTGCCAAGCCCCTTCAGGACCTGGGGTGTGCTTTTGATGGAATTGCCAGCGCCCCATCTCACTCTTGCCCGTCGCGCCCACAGGAACACAAGGCCAGGGTGACGGCCCTGGAGAAGCAGGTGTCGCAGGCCAAGACCAAGTACTCTGTCGCCCTGAGGAACCTGGAGCAGATCAGCGAGCAGATCCACGCCCGCCGACTGCAGCGCCTCGGCAGTCGCCGGGCCTCCCCGGTGGGGGCCGAGGCCCACCCGGCCTACCCCGAGGAGGAGCAGGGGGAGGAGGAGGTGGACAAGGCCTCGGCCCGCACCCCCCTAGGGGCGGAGGGGCCGCCCTCGGACACCATCTCGGTGCTCAGCTTCCAGACCATCGCCTCGGACCTGCAGAAATTCGACTCGGTCGAGCACCTGGAGGAGCTGTCGGACGCACTGAGCCTGGACAGCGATGATCGGGACGCGGACAGGGTAAGGAGGCCCTCCTCCTTCTTCTACAAGCACCATCGCAGTGTCAGCTTATAGGGCTGTGGGCAGCTAACCAGGGGGGCCGGGTGGCTACCACTGCGCCCACCCCATCATCTACCGTTTAATTAACAGCCCATCGGAGAGGGAGAGGGCGAGAGGGCGAGAGAGAGGAGCCATCATGCCCGCCATGTTGCACCTTGCCCCTCTCCCCCCCCACCCCGAAGCTGCTTGACTTTGTATCATAGCTCTGGCCCTTTGATGCCCGACTGAGAACACTGCTTGCCGGAGACAGGTTTCAGTGTTGAGGGATTGTACCTTTGGTGAAGGCGGAGGGGATGGGGTGGGAGGGGTTGTTGCCGGCGTTCGGTTTGTACACAACTGCAGGTTGTAGAAATAGAGGGTCCATTCACTACCGATCCCACCCTCCCGTCCCATTTTAATTAAGCAGGGACTCTGTACAGTTACTGAGTAATCCTTACCCTGCTAAATAAACAGGGACTCTGTACAGTTACTGAGTAATCCTTACCCTGCTAAATAAACAGGGACTCTGTACAGTTACTGAGTAATCCTTACCCTGCTAAATAAACGGGGACTCTGTACAGTTACTGAGTAATCCTTACCCTGCTAAATAAACGGGGACTCTGTACAGTTACAATGAGTAATCCTTACGCTGCTAAATAAACAGGGACTCTGTACAGTTACTGAGTAATCCTTACCCTGCTAAATAAACGGGGACTCTGTACAGTTACTGAGTAATCCTTACCCTGCTAAATAAACGGGGACTCTGTACAGTTACAATGAGTAATCCTTACTCTGCTAAATAAACGGGGACTCGGTACAGTTACTGAATAATCCTTACCCTGCTAAATAAACGGGGGCTCGGTGCAGTTACAATGAGTAATCCTTACCCTGCTGAATATATGGGGGCTCGGTGCAGTTATAGCGAGTAATCCTTACCCTGCTAAATAAACAGGGGCTCGGTACAATTACAATGAGTAATCCTTACCCTGCTGAATAAACGGGGACTCTGTACAGTTACTGAGTAATCCTTACCCTGCTAAATAAACAGGGGCTCGGTACAGTTACAATGAGTAATCCTTACCCTGCTAAATAAACAGGGGCTCGGTACAATTACAGTGAGTCATCCTTACCCTGCTGAATAAACAGGGGCTCGGTACAGTTACAGTGAGTAATCCTTACCCTGCTGAATAAACAGGGGCTCGGTACAATTACAGTGAGTCATCCTTACCCTGCTGAATCAACAGGGACTCGGTGCAGTTACTGAGTAATCCTTACCCTGCTGAATATATGGGTGCTCGGTGCAGTTATTGTGAGTAATCCTTACCCTGCTGAATAAACGGGGGCTCTGTACAGTTACTGAGTAATCCTTACCCTGCTAAATAAACGGGGGCTCGGTACAGTTACTGAGTAATCCTTACCCTGCTAAATAAACAGGGACTCTGTACAGTTACTGAGTAATCCTTACCCTGCTAAATAAACGGGGACTCGGTACAGTTACTGAGTAATCCTTACCCTGCTAAATAAACGGGGGCTCGGTGCAGTTACAATGAGTAATCCTTACCCTGCTGAATATTTGGGGGCTCGGTGCAGTTATAGCGAGTAATCCTTACCCTGCTAAATAAACAGGGGCTCGGTACAATTACAATGAGTAATCCTTACCCTGCTGAATAAACGGGGACTCTGTACAGTTACAGAGAGTAATCCTTACCCTGCTGAATAAACGAGGGCTCTGTACAGTTATAGTGAGTAATCCTTACCCTGCTAAATAAGCGGGGGCTCGGTACAGTTACTGAGTAATCCTTACCCTGCTAAATAAACGGGGACTCTGTACAGTTACTGAGTAATCCTTACCCTGCTAAATAAATGGGGGCTCGGTGCAGTTACAATGAGTAATCCTTACCCTGCTGAATAAACAGGGACTCTGTACAGTTACTGAGTAATCCTTACCCTGCTGAATAAACAGGGGCTCGGTACAATTACAGTGAGTCATCCTTACCCTGCTGAATAAACGAGGGCTCTGTACAGTTATAGAGAGTAATCCTTACCCTGCTGAATAAACGAGGGCTCTGTACAGTTATAGAGAGTAATCCTTACCCTGCTGAATAAACGAGGGCTCTGTACAGCTATAGAGAGTAATCCTTACCCTGCTGAATAAACGAGGGCTCTATACAGTTACAGAGAGTAATCCTTACCCTGCTGAATAAACGGGGACTCTGTACAGTTACAGAGAGTAATCCTTACCCTGCTGAATAAACAAGGGCTCTGTACAGTTATAGTGAGTAATCCTTACCCTGCTAAATAAACGGGGACTCGGTACAGTTACAGAGAGTAATCCTTACCCTGCTGAATAAACGGGGACTCTGTACAGTTACTGAGTAATCCTTAACCTGCTGAATAAACGGGGCTCGGTGCAGTTACTGAGTAATCCTTACCCTGCTGAATAAACGGGGACTCTGTACAGTTACTGAGTAATCCTTACCCTGCTGAATAAACGGGGCTCGGTGCAGTTACTGAGTAATCCTTACCCTGCTGAATAAACAGGGACTCTGTACAGTTACAGAGAGTAATCCTTACCCTGCTGAATATATGGGGGCTCGGTGCAGTTATAGTGAATAATCCTTACCCTGCTGAATAAACAGGGACTCTGTACAGTTACAGAGTAATCCTTACCCTGCTGAATAAACGGGGACTCTGTACAATTATAGTGAGTAATCCTTACCCTGCTGAATATATGGGGACTCTGTACAATTATAGTGAGTAATCCTTACCCTGCTGAATAAACAGGGGCTCGGTACAGTTACTGAGTAATCCTTACCCTGCTGAATATATGGGGACTCTGTACAGTTATAGTGAGTAATCCTTACCCTGCTGAATATATGGGGACTCTGTACAGTTATAGTGAGTAATCCTTACCCTGCTGAATATATGGGGACTCTGTACAGTTATAGTGAGTAATCCTTACCCTGCTGAATATATGGGGACTCTGTACAGTTACTGAGTAATCCTTACCCTGCTGAATAAACGGGGACTCGGTACAGTTATAGTGAGTAATCCTTACCCTGCTAAATAAATGGGGGCTCGGTATAGTTGCAGTGAGTAACCCTTAAGCTGCTGAATAAACATGAACTCTGTACAGTTCATCAGTACTCCTTACCCGGCTGAGAAAACACTAACTCCGTATAATTACACAAAGAGTCATCCTTGCCCTGCTGAATAAGCATGTACTTTGCAAAGTTCATGATGAATCCTTACCCTGCAGAATTAACCTGGACTCTGTACAGTGTTGCCTTTGACTAGCTTTTGCCCTTACCGTTCACTGTGAGGATCCCACATCATCTTTCACTCAGAGGCTTCCAACTGAGTATCAGTGGGACAGTGGGCCAGACACTATCCTTTCCCCCTCTGGGACTGTGTGGGACAGTGGGTCAGATGCTGTCCTTTCCCCCTCTGGGACCGGGTGGGGCAGTGGGTCAGATGCTGTCCTTTCCCCCTCTGGGACCGGGTGGGGCAGTGGGTCAGACACTGTCCTTTCCCCCTCTGGGACTAGGTGGGACAGTGGGTCAGACACTGTCCTTTCCCCCCTCTGGGACTGGGTGGGACAGTGGGTCAGACACTGTCCTTTGCCCCTCTGGGACTGGGTGGGGCAGTGGGTCAGACACTGTCCTTTGCCCCTCTGGGACTGGGTGGGTCAGTGGGTCAGACACTGTCCTTTGCCCCTCTGGGACTGGGTGGGACAGTGGGTCAGACACTGTCCTTTGCCCCTCTGGGACTGGGTGGGACAGTGGGTCAGACACTGTCTTGGTAATACTGTTGATAGTGATACACCTATCATTGTGTTCTAGTAACTGGAATATGGGATGCCATATAACACTTAAACAGTCAGGGCAGTAAAAGCCTGGGCTCCATCTGTGGCCTGTCTTGTTCATTGTTCTCAGCTAGTTCGGTGCTCTGGGGTTTGGGTGGAGTGCTTCAGAGTGTCTGGATTCAGGAGGGGGAGATAAATCCGTCAGGGCTTTTCCCCATTCCATATCTCCGCCCGGATAAATCCATCAGGGCTTTTCCCCATTCCATATCTCCGCCCGGATAAATCCGTCAGGGCTTTTCCCCATTCCGTATCTCCGCCCGGATAAATCCGTCAGGGCTTTTCCCCATTCCGTATCTCCGCCCGGATAAATCCGTCAGGGCTTTTCCCCATTCCATATCTCCGCCCGGATAAATCCGTCAGGGCTCTTCCCCATTCTGTATCTCCGCCCGGATAAATCAGTCAGGGCTTTTCCTCATTCCATATCTCCGCCCGGATAAATCAGTCAGGGCTTTTCCTCATTCCGTATCTCTGCCCGAATAAATCAGTCAGGGCTTTTCCCCATTCCGTATCTCCGCCCGGATAAATCAACCAGGGCTTTTCCCCATTCCGTATCTCCGCCCGGATAAATCCGTCAGGGCTTTTCCCCATTCCGTATCTGCGCCCGGATAAATCAGCCAGGGCTTTTCCCCACTCCGTATCTCCGCCCGGATATATCAGCCAGGGCTTTCCCCACTCCGTATCTCCGCCCGGATAAATCAGCCAGGGCTTTCCCCACTCCGTATCTCCGCCCGGATAAATCAGCCAGGGCTTTTCCTCATTCCGTATCTCCGCCCGGATAAATCAGCCAGGGCTTTTCCTCATTCCGTATCTCCGCCCGGATAAATCAGCCAGGGCTTTTCCTCATTCCGTATCTCCGCCCGGATAAATCAGTCAGGGCTTTTCCGCATTCCGTATCTCCGCCCGCATAAATCAGCCAGGGCTTTTCCTCATTCCGTATCTCCGCCCGGATAAATCAGCCAGGGCTTCCCCCACTCCGTATCTCCGCCCGGATAAATCAGCCAGGGCTTTTCCCCATTCCGTATCTCCGCCCGGATAAATCAGCCAGAGCTTTTCCCCATTCCGTACCTCCGCCCGGATAAATCAGCCAGAGCTTTTCCCCATTCCGTATCTTCGCCCGGATAAATCAGCCAGAGCTTTTCCCCATTCCGTATCTTCGCCCGGATAAATCAGCCAGAGCTTTTCCCCATTCCGTATCTCCGCCCGGATAAATCAGCCAGGGCTTTTCCCCATTCCTTATCTCCGCCCGGATAAATCAGCCAGAGCTTTTCCCCATTCCGTATCTCCGCCCGGATAAATCAGCCAGGGCATTCCCCATTCCGTATCTCCACCCGGATAAATCAGTCAGGGCTTTTCCCCATTCCGTATTTCCGCCCAGATAAATCAGCCAGAGCTTTTCCCCATTCCGTATCTCCGCCCGGATAAATCAGTCGGGGCATTTCCCCATTCCGTATCTCTGCCCGGATAAATCAGCCAGGGCTTTTCCTCATTCCGTATCTCCGCCCGGATAAATCAGCCAGGGCTTTCCCACTCCGTATCTCCGCCCGGATAAATCAGCCAGGGCTTTTCCCCATTCCGTATCTCCGCCCAGATAAATCAGCCAGGGCTTTTCCCCACTCCATATCTCCGCCCGGATAAATCAGCCAGGGCTTTTCCCCATTCCGTATCTCCGCCCGGATATATCAGCCAGGGCTTTCCCCACTCCGTATCTCCGCCCGGATAAATCAGACAGGGCATTCCCCATTCCGTATCTCCGCCCGGATAAATCAGTCAGGGCTTTTCCCCATTCCGTATCTCCGCCCAGATAAATCAGCCAGAGCTTTTCCCCATTCCGTATCTCCGCCCGGATAAATCAGTCGGGGCATTTTCCCATTCCGTATCTCCGCCCGGATAAATCAGCCAGGGCTTTTCCTCATTCCGTATCTCCACCCGGATAAATCAGCCAGGGCTTTCCCCACTCCGTATCTCCGCCCGGATAAATCAGCCAGGGCTTTTCCCCATTCCATATCTCCGCCCGGATATATCAATCAGGGCTTTTTCCCATTCCGTATCTCCGCCCGGATAAATCAGCCAGAGCTTTTCCCCATTCCATATCTCCGCCCGGATAAATCAGCCAGGGCTTTTCCCCATTCCGTATCTCCACCTGGATAAATCAGCCAGGGCTTTCCCCACTCCGTATCTCCGCCCGGATAAATCAGTCAGGGCTTTTCCCCATTCCGTATCTCCGCCCGGATAAATCAGTCAGGGCTTTTCCCCATTCCGTATCTCCGCCCAGATAAATTAGCCAGGGCTTTTCCCCATTGCGTATCTCCCCCCAGATAAATTAGCCAAGGTTCCCTTGCTTCTCACCTCTGACTGGTAAACCCTTCTCACGGTGACCCGGGGTGCGCGGTTATCCAGCCAAAACAGGGACCGGTCTGTGCCGGCCGTCGTGACCACCTCCCCGCCCGCCCCCAGCTTGCCTCCGGCCAACAGCCGCTCACTCGGGAGGAAGGAGCGGGCAAGGAGCTCCGAGGGATGAGCCAGCAACCCATACACACCCCAACTGCACCAGCCCTCTGCCTCCGCCCCGCAGCCCAGGTCGGCACCATCAAGGAAACAAACCTGTAACAGAGAAGATTTTAAGTTGCGTTTGAAAGGTTGAGGCCGGCCTGCTTTCTTCCGCTGCTTGTTTCCAGTGGGAGGGAGGGACGGTGGCTGCCACACTCGCCTGGCACTGCCCGTACGATAGACCTTGGCACTCTGTGAGGCGGGTCAAATGACTGCGTCGGTGCCAGTGTACCTCAACCATATTTATTAGACTTGTTTTTATATCTGTACACATCATCCTGTGTGTATGCGTGTGATAATACAGACCTCAAAATAAAATTGGGAGAATTTGTCTGCCTTGGCATCAGTTCATTTACCTTCAGCAACATTTTTCAGCCACGGACAAGCGAGTTCTCATCCGCCAGAAAGAAAAAGGCTCTTTGTATTCTTTCAACCCCCGCCTCTCTCTCCCTCCCTGCCTCACCTCAATCATTGGCGGGTCTACAGAGGTAATGGTCACCCACTCACACCTTATCCCAATCCCAATTTTAACCCAGTTGGCTGGGAGGGAATTCCACTGGATTGGGCGGGTTGTCAGCTTGTGATCTGACCCAATCTTGCTTTCCGTTGACTTCATTGGTGGGGGGGAGTGGTGGTGGCGGGTGTTAATCCTGTGGTCACATCCGAACCCATCAGGTTTCAACTGAGTGACTTGCCAGGCCGTTTCAGAGGGCAGTTTGAGAGTCAACCACATTGCTGGGACCTGGAGTCACGAGTAGGCCAGATCGGATTAGAATGACAGATTTCCTCCCCACAAAGGGCATCAGTGAACTGGATGGGGTGTTTTCAGCAACAATCAGCAATGGTTTCATGGTCACTGTCACTGAGAATAGCCAGCTTTTCATTCCAGATTCAGTAATTGAATTTAAATTCCACCAGCTGCCTTGCTCCCCAGAGCAATAGCCCTGGGCCTCTGGGTTACCCGTCCAATGGCATTACCACTACGCCACCGTCTCTCCTCGACAGACAACACTATCCTGAAGGGCATCGCGGCTGGATCCCATTCCGGACGCGGGGGGGAACCTAGGCTCTGATCTGACCATCTAGCTGATGGGTTCAGAATTGGATTAAACCCCCGTCAGTACCCAGTCCGCGGTTTCACAGTGAGATTAGGCCAGGGCTTCCCAAACTGTGGGCGGCAGCCCCCAGTGGGGTCATGAGATGAGATCTTTGGGTCGCGAGCTCCAAGGCACATTGGCTGCCCCGCAGCTCAGGCTGAGCGCTAATGGCTGCGAGGCCCCTTTAAATCCTCACATTTCTTTTCTAATGGTGAGTGTGGCCTGCTGGACAGAACTTTGAAGCCTGATTGCTGCTGCAAAAAAAAGCCTGCAAAAAAGGTAGATGTTTGTTTTTTAATTGTTGAAAAGAACCCTGCAGATAAGCAATTCCACCCCCCCTGCCCCCACCCCCACAGTTTATACCACCCCCCTCCCCCCCAATGCCAGCCCAGGAGCTAACACCCCCCTCCCACTGCCTCCTGGAAGCTACCCCCACATAGTCTGAGGCATTGTTAATGGGGTCGCACTGGGAAAACGTTTGGGCCCTGTCAGCCCTCAGTCCATCGGCTCAGGGTGGGATTAGACCCTACTGAATCCTAGTCATGTCGAAACGAGTCTACGAAGAAACGGTTTCGGTAAATGCCTTCATAGATCTGTTGACGCAATCTCAGATCAATTTCTCCCTCAGAGGCACTAAGACAAGAGCCCTGAGCAATGAGCTGTTATCAACCCGAGCCAGCCTTTAATGTATGTCTATTGAACAAAGAGAGAGAGAAAGAGAGAGCCAAAAAAAAAGGGGATTTACTGAAATTCTCAGTTCAGAACAGAAAACGCGCTTTGAAAAGACAGTCACGTATAAAGAAATATATGAATGAAGACATGCGCGCTGAATTAGCACATGCAGACAACAACTTGCATTTGTGTAGCGACTTCAACGTAGGGAAACCTCCCAAGCTGCTTCACAGGAGTGATCATCAAATGAGATTTGACGCGGAGCCAACACAAGATATGAGGTGACCGAGGGGAGGCGGTGGTGAAGTGATGTCGTCACTGGATTAGTAATCCAGAGGCCCAGGCCAGCGTCCTGCCGGAATTTAAATTCAATTGTTAAAAATCTCAAGTATACAGTTAGCCTCAGTAATGGTGACGATGCCAGCTATCATCGATTGTTGTAAAAAAAAACATCGGGTTCACTAATGCCCTTTGGGAAGGAAACCTGCCGTCCTGACCTGGTCTGGCCTACATGTGACTCCAGACCCACAGCAATGTGGCTGACTCTTAACTGCCCTCTGATAAGGCCAAGCAAACCACTCAGTTCAAGGGCAATTAGGAGGTGGCCCTGCGAGTGATGCCCACACCCCATGAAAGAATAATGAAAAAACGTTTGATGAAAGGGTTAGGTTTTAATGAGTGCCTGAAAGGAGGAGAGGAGAGAGAGAGAGAGGCAGCGAGGTTCAGGAAGGGAATTCCAGAGCTCAGGGCCAAGGCTGCCTGAAGGCACAGCCGCTAAACGATGGGGTGATGAAAATCGGGCCTACACGGGAGGCCAGAATTGAAGGGACACAGACGGAAATATAAGAACGCGCAATCTGAAAAATGCTGGAAGCGGTCTGAGATCGGGAGAGGGTCACTGAAGGGGTACAGCACAAACACAGATATGAGGGGAAATACAGAAATGGAGAGAAACATTAAAACATAGAGAAATCACCCACAAACAAACGGAGAAATGCAAATGCAGAGAGACAAATGGGGTGCTCAAAATGATTAAAGGATTTGATAGGGTGGATAGAGAAACTTTATTTTGGGAGAAATCAGAGAAAGGGGGTGGGTGGTTAAACCTTAAAATTAAAGCTTGGGCCACTCAGGAGTGATGTCAGGAAGCATATCTTCACACAAAAGGTGGTGGAAATCTGGTAGTCTTGCCCTGTTAAAAAGCAGCTGAGGCTTGGGGATAGGTGGGGGGACTGGGGTGCAGTGTTTCAATAGTGAGAGTGGTAGAGATTTGTCAGGTAAGGCTATTAAGGATTGGCGAATTAAGGTGGAGTTGATATAGATTCGCCATGATTTAATCGAATGGCCTCTTCCTGTTCTTAGATAAAGGAGAAAACAAAATGAGAGGAGCAAACAAAAAGACTATGTTTAACCCGTTGAATTACCCGGGAGCTCGGGGAGCCTATAATCCCCCATTGCTTCCTCCAGGGCAATACCTCAGCCAATCAGCACCACTTTTTTCTCCTGTGGTATAAATTGTTGTGATCGTTTGAAATTTGTCATTCTTGTGTTTGTCCTGATCAGAGCAAAATTAAAAGCATCGGCTTCATGCCCCTCTTTTCAGCAATATTATCCATTCTTTAAATTGTCCAGTCCAAGCCCTCCCCCCCGCACCCAGTCGGCCGTTGCTACTTTCTGCCACGGCTCTTCATTTGTTCCTGTGCTTATCGTTCTGTCAAGTGCCTGGGGGGGCTTTGTATGGAGATGCAGGCCGCTGAAATAGAAAGAGACATGAACAGAAATATAGAGAGAGATTTGCAGACGTAAGGTGGGACACAGACAGAAATAGACGTGCAAGGGAACACTGAAGTGCGCGCATGTCATTGGGTTGACTCGTGCAGAATGAGAGAAAGGTGTTCATAAATATTTGATAAACCCAGGGAGGAAGACATGCCGAGACATGAAGATAGAGGGAGACACAAACACAGAAACGTTGAGAGAGGAATACGGAGAAGCACTGAAATTCAGAAATGGACAGACGCACTGAATTACACAGACATACACAGTCAGAGAAATAGAGAGACACATGAAAAATTCAGCTCCTGCACTTCTGACCCACACTGGGAATGTAATGTAATGTAATGTGAAACAATGGAACTGCCCGAAACCACCCCCCCCCCCCCCCCCCCCCACCCCCCACCCCGCCCGCCCATCCATGATTTGCTTCCAGTAAAATAATTGGCGGCTTCTCCACAGAGGTGCAATTTTCTTTGCTTTATTGTTTCCCCCCTCCCCCCCCCCTTTAATCTCCAGCAGCCCCCTGCTTATCTACTGTAAGGTATCTCTCCCCTTTAATTCCCCCTTATCTATAAAAAGGACACCTCCCTTTTAACCTCTCGCACTTATCCACTATAAGGTACGTTTCCCCTTTAGCCTCACCTTAAACCCCCATCTATTATAAGGTGTAGTAACTTTACTTTTATAGTCCCTTTAACCCCCTCCCTTACCTACTGTAAGGTATCTCTCTCCTTCAATCTCCCTCCCTCACCCATTGTAAGGTATCTCTCTCCTTCAATCTTCCTCCCTTACCTACTGTAAGGTATGTCTCTTTAACTCCTTCATTTATTATAAGGTATCTTTCCCTCTTAGACCCCCCCGCACACCCCCACTTGGCCTTAATCCAACGCGCCACCCCCCCACCGCATCTACTGTGAGGTTTGTCTCCCCTGAACCTCTCTCATCCACCATGAGGTAAGTCTCCTTTTAGCCTTGCTCCTTGTGTACCGTTAAGTTGTGTTAAACCAAGGCACGGGCTACTGTCTCACATGGATCGCTCATAAAGAGCCTATGCCACTACATCGAGGAAGAGTAGGGGAGATCTCCAGCACAAAAGCAGCGCACAGATTCTCTGTCCGTTAAAGCAGTTTGTGGGATCTTGCAGTTCACAAATTGGCTTCCTCACTTCCTATGTGGCAGCAGTACGTGGCCTTGTCTAAATGCAAGCCTCTCCTTGTCTAATGGATCAGTTAGTAAAGCAGAACATGGTCGAGCCGGTAATACACATGGGCTGAGACCTCGATACAAGCCCAGAGGTCAAGTGAGGGCAGAGATGAGGCATGAGAGAGCTTAATGTCCGGTAATTATATTCCTCCCACAGCAAACCCCTTGCTCGGCAAAGAGTTTCTGGCTGCAATAAGAGAGCTGAGAGGTGGCATTGTGTTTTTAATAACAACTCATTGATTTGTTAATGGAAAAGAAGAGGTGTGTGCACATGATGTACTATTCTTAACATTCAAAGGTGTTAAGTGCTTTGAATCTGGACTGCAGGCCTGAAATTAAGAGTTTCCAATGCTATACTGATAATTTCTATGGGAAAATGCATGTGTGGGCAGTTAAGGCAATTATGGTAGCGTGGTTGGCTATGTTACTGGATTAGTAACTGAGAAGTAGGTTCAAATCCCACCAAGGCTATTTGGAGAATTTGGATTCAATTTTTGAAAAAAAAACAGGAACTGAAAGAAAAGTCAGTAATGTCATTTAAAATAAACTCAACTGGCGCACTAATGTGCTTCAGGGAAGGAAAGCTGCCATTTTCACCTGGCCACTGACTCCAATTCAGCATCTTACCTGCCCTCTCGCAGGTAGCCTAGCAAACCCCCCACAGTAGCAAGCTAAGATAAGCAATAAACGCCAGCAGCCTGAAAATATCTCCTTTTTTTAAAAAAGGACACAATCATGTTCAGCTGTGATGCCTTTTGCAGTTGGACAGTCAGTTGGAGAAAAGTCATTTGGTTACAGTACCTGAGGGAGACTGCTGTACCTGGTGGACACTGATCAGTCAGGTTCGAGGGGCTGAATGGCCTATTCCTGCTGCTTTATACTGTGAGCTCTGAGAGTGGGGGATGGGAGCGAGTCAGCAAAGCCAGCCTCGGAGTGCGGTTTGTCTCACTGGGAGGTCAGGGCTTTCGTTCGTTTATTGCTGATCGATGGTGTAGTAGTATTGTCACTGGACTAGTAATCCAGCCTGGGTTCGGGTCTGGTTTCGAATCCTACCATGACAGATGGTGCAATTTGAATTCAATAAAAATCTGGAATTGAAAGTCTAATGATGACCATTGTTGATTGTTATAAAAACCCATCTGGTTCACTAATGCCCTTTAGGGAAGGAAATCTGCCATCCTCACCTGGTCTGGCCTACATGTGACTCCAGACTCCAGGCAGTGACATCCCATGAATTAATTTAAAAAGGTACACATATTGGAGGTGGCTGTGACTGTCATGGCCACCACCTTAATTTGATTTTACAATCTCATTAGAAGCCGCCAGAGCAATGGAAAAGCAATCACTATTCATCACTGCACTCCCAATAACAGAGCCCCTAAGGTGGACACCACCCATCACTATTCTTTTTTCATCTCCTTCTCAGGCAGTCCCTCAGGACCGATGATGACTTGTTTCCACTCCGGGGTTCGATGGGCCCTGAGATGGCTGATATGACCGATGCGCGATCTGCGCCCCCTGCCACATGTGGGTCAGTCGGTGCTTAAAGGGTTGGGTAGATGGGTTGTTTGGAGGTTAATGCGACCCCTCCGATGCCTCAACTTCACCTCTGCACGTTCTCGACGATGTGTCTCGATGTGTTCAGAGCCTTCCTGAATGAACCGTCTCCATTTTGATCGGTCACAAGCCAGCGACTCCCAGGAGTTGGTGGGGGGGTGTTTGACCTCTTCAGGGATGTTTTGAGGACATCCCTAAAATGTTTCCATTGTCCTCCTGCCACGACTGAGTTCTGAGTGGAGCAGTTGCTTGAGGAGTCTGATGCCTGGCATACGGACAACATGCCCTGTCCAGTGAAGCTGGTTATGAGTGATTAGCGACTCGATGCTGGGCATGACGGCCTGGGAGAGGATTCTGCTGTTGGACAGCCTTTCTTGCCGCCAGATTTGGAGGATCTTGTGAAGACACTTCGCTGGTATTTCTCCAGTGGTATTTCTCCAGTGCCCTGAGGCGTCTGCTGCAGGTTGTCCAGGTCTCCAAAGCACATAGAAGTGCAGAGATCACTGTTGCCTGGTAAATCATCTCAGCTTTGATCTTCAAATCCTCAGTCAGCCAAAGGCTGAGCAGCACATTGGAAGTGATGGTGACATGATCTTCACTGCGCGACAAATCCAAGAAAAATGCAAGGAACAGTACCAACCATTATTATGTGGTCTTTTTCCACCTCATGAAAGCCTTTGGAAGTCAACCTTGAAAGTTTATGGGGCATCCTCCTCAAATTTGGCCGCCCTCAGGAATTTGTCACCACCGTCGGCCTACTCCACGATGACGTGCAAGTAGTGATCCATGCCAACAGAATCACCACAGACTCTATCTCAGTGAAAGCAAGGCTGTGTCATCCCACTAACCCTCATCTTCACCTTCCTTGCTGCAATATCGCGCCCCACCTCCAGCAAATTGCCCACAGGCGTGGAGATAATTTACAGAACAGATGGGAAACTATTTAACTTAACGCCACCTTCAATCCAAAGCCAAAATCACTCCATCTTCAGATTACACTTGTTATTTTTTTCCCTTTATTCTTTCATAGGATGTGTCCATTGCTGGCAAGACAGGGCATTTGCTGCCCATCCCTAATTGCCCTTGAACTGAGTGGCTTGCCCCACCATTTCACAGGGCAGTTAAGAGTCAACCACACTGCTGTGGGTCTGGAGTCACATGTAGGCCAGACCAGGTAAGGATGGCAGATTTCCTTCCCTAAAGGGCATCAGTGAGCCAGATGGGTTTGTTGTGGTTTTTTTAAAAACAGCAATCATTCCATAGTCACTATTACTGAGACCAGCTTTTTAGTTCCAGATTATTTTTGAATTTAGATACAAGCAGCTGCAGTGGGATTTGAGCCTGTGTCCCCGGATCATCAGCCTGGGTCTCTGAATTGCTAGGTCAGTGATGTAACCACGATACCACCAACACCTCAACTTGTGCATGCGCTCACGCAGAAGCTGAGCTCCGAGTCCTTGATGACTCCTCCTCTGAAGCATATGAGAAGATTGGCCTATCACTAAACAGGGGTTGGCCCTCTTCCAAACAGTTCCCACTGCATAACATCCACCCTCCCCTCCCTCCGCCGCCCTCCCCTCCCTCCGCCGCCCTCCCCACCCCCCCCCCCGCCCCATCGATTAAAATCAATGGTGAGATCCTGAAAAATGTGGGACCATTTTCCATATTTTGGGAGCCTCCTCTCGACGAAGGCACCCATCACAACACTCGTAATAACAAACGAGATAGGGCTACAAACTCTGGAAGTTTCATCACATGACCATACCTTCAAGCACCCTGTTCCCCCCCACTCCCACCATTAATCACTGGGTACATCCATATTCTATTGGCATACCAACTTCCCATCATTAAAAATTCTCTTACAGGACATGGATGTCGCTGGCTAGGCCAGCATTTGTTGTCCATCCCTAACTGACCTTGAGAAGGTGGTGCTGAGCTGCCTTCTTGAACTGCTGCAGTCCCTGTGGGGTAGGAACATCCAAAGTGCTGTTAGGGAGGGAGTTCCAGGATTTAGACTGAGTGACGGTGAAGGAACGGTGATATATTTCCAAGTCAGGATGCTATGTGGCTTGGAGGGGATCTTGCAGGTGGTGCTGTTCCCACGTGTTTGCTGCCCTTGTCCTCCTAGAGGCCGTGGGTTTGGAATGTGCTTCTAAGAAGCCTTAATGAGTTGCTTCATCGCATCTTGTAGATGGTACACAATGCTGCCGCTGTGCATCGGTGGTGGAGGGAGTGAATGTTTGTGGATGGGGTGCCAATCAAGTGGGCTGCTTTGTCCTAGATGGTGTCCAGCTTCTTGAGTGTTGTAGGAACTGCACTCATCTATCACACTCCTGACTTGTGCCTTGAGGAGGCTTTGGGGAGTCAGGAGGAGAGTTGCTCGCCACAGAATAGCCAATCAGAAACCCAGCAGACCCTTTCTTACTTGATTGGATGAATCTTGACCATCTCATTTATCCCACTGCCAATACTAATAGCTAATAAACAAAGGTGAAATAAACCGAATTATTTTAATGCCTCTATGATATTATTCCTGGGTTACCCGCAGCAGTGTCCTGCAGATTAATCATGTGGGATTGGCAATGGGGAGGAGAGGATGGCACGTAGATCCTTTTATGTAAGGCATTCCAGTGTCGCCTGATTCTGAAACCATTTAGTAACTGCGTCCTGTAAAAAAAATTTTTTTTTAGCAATAGGAAGAGGTTTATTTTAACTTGAAACGCGACAGCTGGGAGAACAGATGAACACTGAGAGCTAGAAGTGGGCTACAGGCTGAGCAGAAACCATGTCATCTTCTGGCATTTACTTCTGTTACCTCATTACCATGCTTAACTCCCACAGAACCCAAGTGTTCCTCGCCTTACTCTCCGAATCACATCTGAAAGGCCTGCGTGGCTTTGGTTTCAGCCATGGCTCGATGGTTAGGGCACGTGTCTGAGTCAGAAGATCACGGGTTCCAATCCCGTCCCAAAGACTTGAGCTCAAAAAGCTGGTGCTTCCGTTGCTGCAGCGTCAGAGGTGCCACCTTCAGGGTGAGATATTATACAGAGGCTACAACTAGCCCCTCATCATTAAAAACACATCACCTGGTCATTGAACTCACTGCTGTTTGTGGGATCTTGCTGAGCGGAGATTACATAGGATAGACAGTGCAGAAACAGGCCAGTCCATCTAACCAATCCATGTGGCTGTTTATGCTCTACTCAACCCTCCTCCCATCCTCCCTCAACTAAATCTATGCTATTTGCTTCAAGCACTCCCTGTGGTAGCGAGTTCCACATTCTCACCGCTCTCTGGGTAAAGAAGTTTCTTCTGGATTCCCTGTTGGATTTCTTGGTGACTATCTCGTATTGATGCCGCCACCCCCCCCCCCCCAAGAGGAAACGTTCTTTCTGCATCCACTCTATCAAAACCTTTCATAATTTTAACGACCTCTATTAGGTCATCCCTCAGCCTTCGTTTTTCAAGAGGAAAAAGACCCAGCCTGTTAATAACTTCTTGCTATGTATACCCACACATCCAGGTTTCACCCTTGTGAATCTCCTCTGTGCCATCTCCAGTGCCTCTTTATCCTTTTTATAACATGGCAAACAGAACTGAACACATAACTCTAAGTGTGGTCCAACCAAGGATCGATACAGGTTTAGCATAATTTCCCTAATTTTTAATTCTATCCCTCTGGAAATAAAATCTAATGCTTAGTTTGCCTTTTCATGGCCTTGCTAACCTGTGCACAACTTTTAGCCATTGGTGTATTCTACCCCACTGAGACTTGCAACTTCCGAGTTATAAGTAACCTCCCTATTCTTCCCAACAAAATAAATTACCTCACATTTATCTGTGTTGAACTTCATTCAACAATTATTTGCCCAGCCTGTTAGTTTATTTAATATCCTCCAGTAACTTGTTGCAGTCCTCTTCAGTATTGACTTATTCTCACCAATTTGATGTCGTCCGCAAGTTTAGATGTTGTATTTTTGATCCCAACGTCCAAATCGTTAATGTAGATCGTGAACAGCAGTGGTCCCAGCACTGATCCATGTGGAACACCACCTCCCACCTTCTGTCATTCTGAATAATTACCCTTTGCTCCCACACTCTGTTTTCTGTCTTGGAGCCAGCTAGCAATCCATTCTGCCACTTGTCCCCCACTCCACATTCTCTGACCTTATTCGCTAGTCTATAATGGCGCACCTCATCGAGGGTCTTTTGAAAATCCACATAATTTACATCTACTGCATTCCCACTGTCTACTCTCTCTATTACCTCCTCAGAAAATTCATAAAAGTTGATCAAGCAAGATTTTCCCTTTTGAACTCCATGCTGACTATTCATCTTTATGTATTTTGTTTCTAGATGTTTTTTCTATTCTCTCCTTTTGTAGGGATGCCATTATTTTTCCTACTATGGATGTTAAGCTGACTGGTCTATTATTCCCTGGGCATGTTCTTAAACATAGAAAATACATTAGCAATCTGCCAGTCCTCTGGCACTACACCTTTTTCTAATGAATTATTAAATATGTGTAGTAATGCCTCTGCTGTCTCCTCTCTAGGTTCTTTTAAAATGCATGGAAGTAATCCATTTGAACCAGGCGCTTTATTCTCCTTGAGTTTGTTTAGTTCATTCAATACATCCACTTTTTTTATTTTTCATGTGCTTATCTCATTGTTCGTCTCATCGTTCAATGTCACGTCTACCTGCTTTATCTCCCTGGCAAACGTTGAAGTGAAATAACTATTTAACGTTTCTGTCATCTCTCTATCTTACCCGTGATGTTATCCTGTCTATCTCTTAATGGTTCTATTCCCATCCCAGCCTTCCTGTTTTTATTGATGTGGCTGTAAAATATATTACTCTTTTGTTTTATCTTCCCTGATAATTTAATTTCATAGTTCTCTTTGCCTTCTTAATCGTTTTTTTTTATTTTTCCCTTGGTCTCTTTGTGTTCTGTCTTATCCTGTATTCCTGTGTTCTACTTAATGAACGCCTCTTTCTTAACTCAATTGTTCCCTAATGTCTTTACTCATCCATGGAGTTTTACAAGTGTTTAATTTCATTTTGTGGAATATAGTTTTCCTGCACTCTGTTGAACACTGTTTTAACGTTTCCCATTGTTATGCACTAATATTTTTGTCCATTTTATTTTCCCAAACTCTATTCTCAGCCCCTCAAAATCAGCTTTTCCCCAAAGCACTACCCTGGTCTTCATCATACTTACACCCCTTCTCCCTCATCACCTTTTTTTAACCTTTATCCTTTCATGGGATGTGGGCATCACTGGCAAGGCCAGCGTTTGTTGCCCATCCCTAATTGCCCTGCTAGGCATTTCAGAGTGAACCACATTGCTATGGGGTTTGGAGTCACATGTAGGCCAGGCAAGGCCGGCAGATTTCCTTCGCTAAAGGGGTATTAGTGGACCAAGTGGATTTTCACAACAATCGATAATTTGTTTCATGGTCATCATTACTGAGACTAGCTTTAAAATTCCAGACTTTATTAACTGAATTTTAATTCTGCCAGCTGCTGCCATGGTGGGATTTGAACCCATGTCCCCCCAGGGCATTAGCCTGAGCTGCTGGATTACTGGCCCAGTGACATGGTCAGAATGCCACCATCTCCCATTGGTTAAAGGTTAAGAACCAAAATCCCACATTGTAGGACCGTGCCAAGGCTGGGAAGTGTTGGAGACAATATGAACTGGCTCATTAATGCCCTTTAGGGAAGGAAATCTGCCATCCTTACCTGGTCTGGACTACATGTGACCCAAGGCCCACAACAATGTAGTTGACTCTTAACTGACCTCTACAATGGCCTAGCAAGCCACTCAGTTCAAGGGCAATTAGGGTCGGGCAACAAATGCTGGCCTTGCCAACAAACCCCACACCCTATAAAAGGATAAAGAAATAAAATTAGCTCCACTGCTCTCTACTCATTACCCATTAACCCTGCAAAATTTTCTTTTTCAAATTTAGGCATTAAAGCCTGTGGATTGTATAGGAAAGAAGACTGAGGGAGGTGAGGAGCCCAACTGTTTTGAATTTCCAGGAAAAAAATGAGTTTGAGTAGGTGAAGGTGTGATGAATCTCAATGTCAAAACTGTGAGGAGGCAGGGAGGAGGAAGTTCAAAGAAATAATAAACATATTAGCATGGATAGAATTACAGAGTTGTATACCACAGAAGGAGGCTATTCAATCCATCAAGCCTATGCCAGCTCTTTGAACGAGCTGTCCAATTCAAGGGGAGAGGATGGTGAAGTGGTTATGTCACTGGGGTTAGTAATTCAATAGCCCAGGTTATTGTCCTGGAGGCTTGGGTTCAAATTGCACCAGTAGCTGGTGGAATTTAAATTTAATTAATAAATCTAGAATTGAAAGCTAATCTCAGTGATGGTAATCATGAAGCCATTGTCATAAAAACCCATCTGGCTCATTAATGCCCTTTAGGGAAGGAAACCTGCCATCCTTACCTGGTCTGGACTACATGTGACCCAAGACCCACAACAATGTGGTTGACTCTTAACTGACCTCTGCAATGGCCTAGCAAGCCACTCATTTCAAGGGCAATTAGGGTCGGGCAACAAATGCTGGCCTTGCCAACAACGCCCACGTCCTGTGAATGGATAAAGAAAAAAAAAATAGTTCCACTGCCCCCTACTCTTTACCCACTAACCCTGCAAAATTTTCTTTTTCAAATATTTTGGACATTACTATTCAATAGCTTCCACCACCCTTTCAGGTGATGCCTCTCGACAACAGCTTCATAAAGCGATTTCTCCTCTCCTCCCCCCTTGCTCATTGACAGGCTATTTTAAGTCTGTGTCCCCTGGTTGCCGACCCTGCTGGAAACAGTCTCACCTTATTTCAAAGGAAACCCTTGGATTTCTATCATGCCTTTCATATTTTCAGGATGCCCCAAAGCCAATGAAGTACTCTTTGAAGTGCAGTCACTGTTGTAATGTATGAACTTTTCCCTATCAACACATTTCATGATTCTGAGCACCTCTTTTAAATAGACAGAGAATCAGAGAATGGTTACAGCACAGAAGGAGGCCATTCGGTCTGTCGTGTCTGTGCTGGCTCTCCGAAGGAACAATTCACCTAGTGTCACTCCCTGGTCTTCTCCCCGTAGCCCTGCACATACTTCCTTTTCAGATAATACAAGATGACATAGGAGAGGTTATTAGTGAGAGAGAGAGAGGTTGCAGGACAGAGTGGAGAGAGAAATCATGTAACACAGGACAGCAAGTCCTTAGGATCTTGAATGTGCTGCCTAAGAGTGTGGTGGTGGCAAGTTCAATTGATGGCCTCAAGAGGGAATTGGACCTGAAAAGGAAGGATTTGTGGGGCTATGGGGAAAAGATGAGGGAGTGGCACTAGGTGAGTTGCTCCTTCAGAGGGCCAGCACAGACACAATGGGCCAAATGGCTTCCTTCTGTGCTGTAACCATCCTATGATTCTGTAAGTGTTAGTGTAGGGATCTCACCGTCCAGACAGATGGGTTCATGAGATTGTAGGTAACGCACGGAAAAGTGGGGGTTATTTTGCCGCTGAAGGGTTTCTGGGTGCCTGACAATTTTGGGTCTGGTACTTCAAGAGACGTGTCAGGCTCACATTGAATAGCATCAGCAGTTAGCTTGGGATCGAAGCTCTTGAACGGTCTGTGGGAGAGCGCAGAGAACCCTCTTAACAACAAGACTCGCCCAAGTGGGAAGTGCAGCAAATCAGTGAGCGTTTTGGGCAGAGAGCCAAGACATGAGAATGTATTCCTCAAGAGCTCAGAGTATGTGGGGCTGGGGATGGGGAATGGGGGGGCGCAGGGCAGGGGTCCGCTGGTGGATTCCTGGAAATTTCTGTTGGCAAGATGCTTAAAGGGAGTCAAACAGCGAGAAACAAAATGCGATAAAAGCTCTTGCGGATCGAAGTGACATCTGGAAGGCGGATGCCAAGCAAGGGAAAGTCGTGAGGTTAGAATTTTGGGCGTGTACAATTTTCGGTGCATTGCTTGAGCCTGAATGGCCAGCACTAACAACAGTACCTTGCATTCCTATAGCAGCTACTAAAACACCCCAAGGCACGTCACAGGAGCGTTAACAAAAAGAAAACCTGCCGCTGAGCCATGTGGGCAGATATTAGGACAGGCGCCCAACGGCTGGGTCAAGGAGGTAGGTTTTAAGAAGTATCTTGAAGGGGGCGAGAAAGGAGGTGAGGTTTAAGAGAAGGAATTCCAGAATTTAGTCCTGGCCTGAGATGCCTCCAATGTTGGACGTTCGGCCTCATTTTAGTAAAGCTGGAGTGGATAGCTAGATAGCTAGAGAAGTTCTTGATTGGGGGTAGGCAGAAATGTGGGGCTAAAGTTACAATCAGGTCAGCCATGACTTTACTGAATGGCGGAGCAGGATCGAGGGGTCTACTCCTGCCCCAAACTCGTATGTCCGTAGGAGTCAATATTGTGGCACCTGTCCCTCAGGTAAGTGAAGCTCGGAATAAAAGAGAAGTTGCTGAAAAGACTCAGCAGGCCTGGCAGCATCTGTGGCCCGGGAAACAGAGTTAACGTTTTGAGTTGAGTGTGACTTCTTCAGCACTGCAGGAAACATAAATGGGTTTTATGCCTTTGAAAGGTGGGGAGGGGGAGGAAGAGCAAAAGCCAAGGCCCTGGGATAGGTTTGAGGGCGAGAGAAATTAAATGACAAAGATGTCACGGGACAAAAGGTGAAGGGAGTGGTAATGGTTTTAGTGAAGAAACAAAGCATTGGTTCAGAGGGAGTGTGAGTGGCAGAATAATGAACAGCTCCGTCCGAAAGTAAAAACATAGAAAAGCAAGATTCACGTGGCAAAAGACAGAATCAAAATGGGGGACAAAGTTCACGGTCTGAAGTTGTTGACTTCAATGTGGTGTCCATGAGGCTGTAAAGTGCCTCGT
The DNA here is from genome assembly GCF_964194155.1 of Cetorhinus maximus. Lineage (NCBI taxonomy): Eukaryota > Metazoa > Chordata > Chondrichthyes > Lamniformes > Cetorhinidae > Cetorhinus > Cetorhinus maximus. The sequence continues at coordinate 67,637 of NW_027596693.1, forward strand.
CGGAAGATGAGGTGCTGTCCCTCCAGCTTGAGTTGAGGTTCATTGGAACACTGCAGCAGGCCAAGGACGGAAAGGTGAGCCCGAGAGCAAGGTGGTGAATTAAAATGGCAAGAAATTGGAAGCCCAGCGTCATACTTGTGGACTAAGCAGAGGTTCCGCAAAGCGGTCACCCAGTCTGCGTTTGGTCTCCCCAGTGTAGAGGAGACCACCATTGAGAGCAGCAGGTACAGTAGACTAGATTGAAGGACATACAAGTAAATCACTGCTTCACCTGGAAGGAGGTTTAGGGCTTTGGACAGTGGGGAGAAAGGAGGTAAAAGGGCAGATGTTCCACATCCTGTGATGGCATGGGAAGGCGTGGGAAGGAGAGGAGGTGTTGGGGCTGATAGAGGAGTGGACCAGGGTGTCACAGCGGGAACGGTCCTTTGGAATGCTGAAAGGGGAGGGGTGGGGGAGATGTGTTTGGTGGTGGCATCATGCTGGAGGTGGTGGAAATGATCCTTTGAATGTGGAGGCTGGGGTGGGGTAGAAAGTGAGGACACAGGGAACCCTATCGCGATTCTAGGAGGGAGGGGAAGGGGTGAGGGCAGAGGTGCAGGAAATGTGTTGGACATAGTTGATGGCCCTCTCATCCACAATGTGGGGGGAGAATCTGCAGCTGAGGAAAAAGTAAAACATATCAGAAGCACTGTTGTGGAGGGCTGCACCATCAGAACAGATATGATGGAGACGGAAAAACTGGGAGAATGGAATGGAGCCCTCACAGGAAGCAGGGTGTGAGGAAGCGCAGCCCAGGTTGCTGTGGGAGCCAGTGGACTTATACTGAATATTAGTAGGCTGCCTATTCCAAAAATGGAGACAGAGAAGTCAAGGAAAGGAAGGAAAATTTTTCAGGTGGTCCATGTGAAGGTGAGAGAAGGATGGAAATTGGAAGCAAAGATTTGATGAAGGTTTCCAGTGGCAGACGAGAGCAGGAAGCGGAAATGATACAGTGATCGATGTACTGGAAAAAGAGTTGGGGAAGGAGACCTGAGTAGGACTGGAGCAAGGAATGTTCCACATACCTCACAAAAAGACTCATGCAGCTACCCAATAGCGACACCTTTTGTTTAAGGAAGTGAGACAAATTAAAGGAGAAATTGTTCGGTGAGAGAACAGGTTCAGCCAGGTGGAGGTGGGCGGTGGTGGATGGGGATTGTTTGGGGCCCCTGTTCAAGGAAGAAATGGAGAGCCCTCAGACCATCCTGGTGGGGGACGGAGGTGTAGAGGGATTAGACGTCCATGGTGAAGACGAGGTGGGTAGGACCAGGAAACTGGAAATTATCGAAATGAACGTAGGAAGTCAGAAGAATCACGATTGTAGGCAGGAAGAGACTGAACAAGGGGAGAAAAGCTAGTCAAAATAGGGCGAAATGAGTTCAATGGGGCAGGAACAGGCTGACACGATCGGTCTGCCAGGACAGTCCTGTTTGTGGATTTTGGGAAGGAGGTAGAAGCGGGCCGTCTGAGGCTGGGAGACTGAGGTTGGAAGCTGTGGAGGGAAGATCTCCAGAGGAGATGAGGTCAGTGACAGTCCTGGAAACAAGAACTTGATGTTCAGTGGTGGGGTCATGGTCCAGGGGGAGGTAGGAGGAAGTGTCTGCGAGTTGACGCTCAGCCTCTGTGAGGTAGAGGTCAGTGCGCCAGACAACAACAGCACCACCTTTGTCAGCAGGTTTTATGACAATGTCAGGGTTGAACCTGAGAGGATGAAGTGCAGCAAGTTCAGAGGGAGACAGGTTAGAGTGGGTGAGGGGAGCAGAGAAATTACGATGGCTGGTGTCACACCGACAGTTCTCAGTGAAAAGATCAAGAGCAGGTAAGACACCAGAGAGATGGGTCCAGGTGGAGGGAGAACAGATCCTACAAATTGACTCAGCATTCCACTCAGCATAAATGTCACCAATCTCAGCTGCATCTGCCATTTCACGTGTAATTTATAGTTAACAATTGACCATAATTTGACTGTTAATTCATGTTTAACAGTAGATTCTGGGCTTTAAATTATAGGTTGTTACCTAAGATTGTATTTAGTGTTTCCTTTTTTTGACTCTTGCATAGTAAGAATTCTTCTGTTCTGTTCTGTTCTGGGGAATCTTGTGGTTTCATTCAGTAAATAACTGGGATCTTGGATTTACGTTTCTTTTTAAAAAAAAGTTGTGGTCTCTACCCAGATCATAACAAGGCGAAGAGAAATTTCTTCACTCAAAGGATTGTGAATCTTCGGAATTCTCTAACCCGGAGACCTGTGGACGCTCCATCATTGAGTGTATCCAATACAGAGATTGATGTTCGGGAACTAAGGGAATTAAGGGATGTGGGGCTAGTGCTGAAAGGTGGAGTTGAGATAGAAGATCAGCATTGAACAGTGGAGCAGGCTTGAAGGGTCAAATGGCCTTCTCCAGCTCCTAGTTCCCATGTTCTTTTGAGGTCATTGATCTCTAACCACCACGGACAGCCATCTTCCTCTGTGTCAAGGTATGACTCGAGGCAATGGAGGGTTTGCCCTTTGACCTTCCCCTACCTGCCCAAAACCTGATGAAAGTTGAATCCATCAAAGCGTTCAAAAGGAAAGCGGATAAGTACACAAAAAAAAAATTTCGAAAGGAGATGGGAAGGTTATGCCGAATGGTCTTCCGCTTTGGGTAACGTTCCTTGATTCTGGGAGCACAGAGCTCTGAAATCTAGTCACTGCGATGATTACATTTCCAATCCTTCCATCAACTGAAATAGGGAACTTTGGCCTTGACATCGCTGGGAAGAGCCAAGTTTTCAGTGGTAGTTCAGCTGAGGTTACGCTACATTGCCTTTAGTTCCACCTTAGGAGTCAACTTCGAAAGCAGAACTCAGAACCAAATTAGCTGTTGCAGCAAAACCCCAGAAACAAAGGCAAGTCCACATCAATTATTTTTCTCCCCCACTTATCCTTTGGACAAAGACATTTCCCTTTGCTTTTCTTCTCTTGTTTTAAACGCTGGTTTTCATATCCTGACTCACACCAAATCCTCTTCTCCTATCACCCCATGTGCCCGCTGACCTTCATCGACTCCCAGTCCAACGCCTAGAATTTAAATTTCTCGACCTTGTGTTCAAATCCCATCGTAGCCTCTCCCTCCCTCCGCCAACCCCGCCCTTAACCTCATCTCTGTAACCTCCTCCAGTCCTACAACATCCCCGAGACCTCTGACCTCGTCCAATTCTGCTCTTTCGTGCAACTCCGATTTTAATCACTCTACCATTGCCGTGCCTTCAACTGTCTTGGTCCTAAGCTCTGGAATTCCCATGTGAAATCTTTCCCGCCTCTCTACCTTTCTCTCCTCTACCAACCTTCTGGTCACCTCTCATAATACCTTAGGTGGCTTGGTGCCAACTTTTGTCTGATAATCCTCATTAAATGCGCTATATAGCGTAAATGCAAGGGAAGGTTATCAAGGTCTTGGTTAGGGATCAGAAGAGATTCACTAAGATGATTCCGGTGACAAGAGAGTTTAGCTATGAGCAGAGACTGAGAAACTGTGGCTCGATTCATTAGAATAATGAAGGTTAGAGGGGACTTGATGGTGGCAACAATTATGAGGGAATAAATGATAGGAATAAATTATTTCCAATTGTCAGTGAGTCGGTAGTTTGAGCACCTAATTTTTTAATTTACTCGTTCAAGGGATGCAAGGGCCACAAGCAAGGCCGTCCCTAGTTGCCCTTGAGAAGGTGGGGGTGAGCTGCTTTCTTGAACCGCTGCAGTCCATGTGGTGTAGGTACACCCACAGTGCTGTTAGGAAGGGAGTTCCAGGATTTTGACCCAGCGACAGTGAAGGGACGGTGATATATTTCCAAGTCGGGATGGTGAGTGGCTTGCAGGTGGTGGTGTCCCCTTGTGTCTGCTGCATTGTCCTTCTAGGCGATAGAGGTCATGGTAAAGACTAAATACCGCGGATGCTGGAAATCTGAAACAAAAACAAAAAATGCTGGCAAAACTCAGCAGGACTGACAGCAGTTGTGGAGAGAAAGACAGAGTTAACGTTTGAAGCCTGTATGACTACTCTGAAGAAGATTCATAAGGACTCAAAATGTTAACTCTGTCTTTCTCTCCACAGATGCTGTCAGACCTGCTGAGTTTTTCCAGCATCTTTTGTTTTTGTTTGTGGTAGAGGTCATGGGTTTGGAAGGCGTTGTCAGAAGAACCTTGGCGAGTTTCTGCAGTGCATTTTGAGAAAGTTAAGACCATTGGCAAAGAAACAAAGGGAGTTATTTTCAAGGTTGTGAATAGTGACACTGCAAACCCAGGCCAGAATGGAGATATTTGAATAACTCTCTGGTCAATCACACCTGCTCACCGCACTGCTGTAAGTGACTGGGACTGAGTTTACACCCATAATTTGTATTGTCTAACTATCCTCCACCGACCGCATTTTGCTGGCAAAATAATCCTGCCACACTCGGGAGATGTTGCTGTACTTTCATTCATGAGCCCTGTTCATTGTTTAATAGACTGTTTGCTGTGACTCCCACCATAAGTCCCGCCCCATCTTCAACTCATTAGCATACCCAATAGTGTCAATAATCACTCAGGTTTTATTTTAACACTGAAGGTTGTTAGGGCATGAAAAGCTTGACTGGAAGCAGTATATTGTGGCGGGGGCGGGGGGCGGCAGGGGGGGTGTGGAGCGGGGGCGGGGGTGCACGGGGGTGTGCGGGGGTTGGGTGGTGGAAGGGCAAGCGAAATCCATAAATGTTTTTAAAAGACAAAGATGAACGGGATAAATATTTTACTAAGAAAACTTTAAAACGTGGGAGAAAGAGCAGCGTGCGGATAGGCTAAATGACAACAACTTGTATTTATATAGGAACGAGGAGCAGGAGTAGGCCATTCGGCCCTGATCCACCATTCAACTAGATCATGGCCGACCTTTTACTTTAACACCATTTTCCTGCACTATCGACATATCCCTTCATATCTTTAATAACGAGAAATCATTCGACCTCTGCTTTGAGCAGACTCAATGATCGAGCCTCAACAACTTTCTGGGGTAGGGGATTCCAAAGACTCACCACCATCTGAGTTTTCCTTCTTTCATTGGATGTGGGCATCATTGGCATGGCCAGCAGTTGTTGCCCATCCCTAATTGCCCTTGAATTGAGTGGCTTGCTGGACCGTTTTCAGATTCAATTGCTGTAGGTCCAGAATGACATGTAGGCCAGACTGGGTAAGGATGTCAGATTTCTATCCCTAAGGACATTAGTGAGCCAGACAGCAATCAGTGATAGTTGAGACTAGCATTCAATTCCAGATTTATAAATTGAATTTAAATTCCTTCAGCTGCCATGGTGGGATCTGAGCCCATGTTCACAGCACATTAGACTGGGCCTCTGGAATACCAGTCCAGTGACATAATCACTACACCATCTCCCCATAAAGCGAGTGAAAAAATTCCTTCTCATCTCAGTCCTAAGTGGCCTACCCCTTATGCTGAGACTATGTTCCCTGGCTCTAGACCCACTCCACTCCTCCCAATCACCACCCCCCTCCCCAGCCAGGGGTAACAGCCTTCCTGCATCTACTCTCAGGTAGATATAACACGTAATTAAATGTCCCACAGGAGTGAGATAAGACAAAATATGACACCGAGTCACATATGGTGACATCAGGGCAGATGGAGGAAAGAGAGAAGGATAGGTTTAGGGAGGGTATTCCAGTGCTTAGAGACAGCTGAAGGCACGGGCACCAATTGTGGAGCAATAAAATCAGGGATGCACGCGGATTTAAGGTAATTGGAGAAGAGGCAATGAGACATGAGGAGAAACTTTTTCATGCAGCGAGTGGTTGGGATTTGGAATGTGCTGTCTGAAAGTGTGGAGGAGGCAGGTTGATTCTGGGTACTTAAGAGGGAATTGGATTATTATCCAAAAAGGGGGAATGTGTGGAGCTATGCGGAGTGGCAAATAGGTGAATTGCTCCTTCAGAGGGCCAGCACAGACACAACGGGCCAAATGGCCTCCTTCTGTGCTGTAACGATCATGTGGTTCCGTGAAGATGCTGGAATTAGAGGAGCACAAAGCTATTGCATGTTTGTAGGGCTGGAGGTGGTTACAGAGATGGGGAGGGAGGGTGAGGGCATGGAGGGATTTGAAAACAAGGATGAGAGTTTTAAAATCAGGGCCTACTGGGAAGTCAACGCGGGTCAGTGAGCACAGGAGTGATGCGTGAATGTGACTCGGTGCCGCTAAGGACACGGGCAGCAGAGTTTTGGATGACCTCAAGCCTACAGAGGGTCGAATGCGGGAGGTCGGAATAAACACCTGTGGAGGGAACAGAGAAGTGAGCACGAGTCTCAGCAGCGAATGAATTGAGGCGGGGGTGAAAGTCAACTGAGGTCGGGCAGGTGAAAACAGCCTGACTGAGCGACAGGCCGGATGTTTGGTCAGAAGCTCACCTGGCGTTTAACATGATGCCGCGTTGGCGGGCAGCCTGAATTAGCCGCAGAAGGCTGCCAAGGAGCCGGCCGGAGTCGGCGACGAGGGAACTGGGTTTGCAGGGGGGGATTTGACTGCGCGAAACCTTTTGCCCGTCTGCTTGCTGGATGTCGGATAAGCACCCTGACGATTTATAGACAGCGGAAGGGCTGAGGAGGAGCGGAGAGGTGGAGGGCTCTGTCTGTACCATAAAACCCTACCTATCGGCAACCTTCGTTCATCATTCAGCTACCCCCACCTCGCGCACGATGGAATAAACCGTTCAGTGTGGAGCAGGGAAAGAGAGTGAAATGTCTTGTGACTTTGCGTCTACCAGCACCTGTCAGTTTTATTAATAGCTGCCTACAACTCAAGTCAATCCCTTCTGTGTTCTTGAAGACTTCAAGGTTGCGAGGGTAAATCAGCTGGGGATTTGCGAAAGTCAGGGTCATGCTGTAGAGATTTACACATCTGCTCTAAGGGCAGGACGGAGCCTGTTGGGAGTGGTGGTGGGGCGGTGTTGGGGGGTAAGGGATGGTGGGGGTGGTGGGAGGGGGTGGGAGGGGGGGGGCCAGAGCCAGGAGGCTGACAGGCTGATGGATGGCGAGGTGGGTTGATACTTCAGAGCAAGTTTGGTAAGGGCGCCTGGCAGAGATTTGCGCAGGGAGCAAGGGCTCAGGGGAGCCTGAGAAGCTATAAAACAGACAGGAAATCGGATAAACAACAATGAAGCGAAGGGCGATGATGGATGGTGCTGGTTTTAATCTGTCATCCACGATGAGCTGGAACCCTCCCCAAGGGGCAATCAAATCGGGACCTCTGCTATTCCCAATACTTACAAATGATTGTGATGAATGCACAGGACTAAAGGCTCAGGTTAGACACGGTGAAGTTCAGATCACTGCTGTGGCTTCGGGAAAGCTTGATGGGTGGTATGAGGAGCGAGCTTTATTCCACGACCTTCCATACTGAAGAAAGAGCCAGGAAACACCTGAGTTTCACATGGAGTTTCACAGGGCAAGACCAGGCCATTTGGCCCTGTTGGTCAGTGCTGGGGTTTATGGTCCACATGAGCCTCCTTCCCACCCGACTTCACCTCACCCGATCAACTCATCCTCCCAGGTACGTGGGCCGCACGTCCCAATGATGGCAGATCGTATCAAACAACAGCTCCCTTCGGCTGTTCACAACAGGCAAAGTGCTGACTGTAACCAACCAGCCCGTGCTTGCAAAATTCAAAACATAGTGTCCAACATTGGATTTGATTCTGCGATGGACAGCACTTGCTAAATAATCCTGATTGTGCTAAGAATTACGCTGACAACCAATTTAAGATTATCAGTCGGGTTTGCAGTGTGGTTCATTTGCGAATGTCAGAAGCGTCATATATCCACATACAGGGCCCTGTTCTTTGCAGACAGAAAGAGCATGTTGACACATTGCGCCAGTTTCAACTAAACCAAGCTTGGCAAGGGGGACAGCCATTCCCTGGTTCATTCCCCATGGCAATGCCTTGACCAATCAGAGTTGACCTGCCTGGTTTGAATTTGAACTAAAAGCTTGGCCATTAACTGCCCCCTGGTGCATTCCCCATGGCAATGCCTCTACCAATCGGCATCCACTTACCAGCCAATCCGTGCACTCTTCTCATGCAGTATAAATTGTTGTTCCCTTTGCCAATGGTATTCATGCGAAAAGAGTGCAAGACAAAAAGCTTTGACAGCATAACGACTATACCCTTCTACTCCTTTCTCCCCCATGTACTTATCTAACCTCTCTTTAAATGCATCTATGCTATTTGTCTCCATGGGGCAGCAAGTTCCCACATTCTCACCACTCTCAGGCGAAAGATGTTTCTTCTGAATTCTCGATTGAATTCATTGGTGGCTTCTTTATATTTTAGTTAAAAAAAACCCCAGCTTTGCAACCCACACGTGGAAATATTTTCTCTACGTTGACCCGATAAAACCCTTTCATTATTTTAAAGATCCCTATCGGGTCACCACTCAGCCTTCACGTTTCTGGAGAAAAAAAGCAGCAAAAAGATCAGTAAAAAAAAGAAGAGGTGATTTTCCACTTGGATGTGGAATCACTTTCCTTGGCGGGTATTTAGTACAGATTCACCAGGATGATTCTGGGGATAAACAAATTAAATTCTGAGGACAGGCTGCATTAACTAGGCTTGTATTCCCTTGGGTTTAGAAGTTAAAGGGATGATCTAATTGAGATGTGGAAAATGACTAATGAACTCAGTAGGGTAAGAGAGAGAGAGAGAGAGAGAGAACTTTCTCTGGTGGGGATAGTTGTAGAACAAGGGGACACAATCATAAAATGAGAGTGAGGTCCTTCATTGTGATGTCAGGAATTTTTCACATAAAGGGTGGTGGAAATCTGAAATGTTCTGTGTCTAACCCCGTGCTATACCTGCCCTGGGAGTGTTTGATGGGACAGTGTAGAGGGAGCTTCACTCTGTATCTAACCTCGTACTGTACTTGTCCTGGGAGTGTTTGATGGGGACAGTGTAGAGGGAGCTTTACTCTGTACCTAACCCCGTGCTGTACCTGTCCTGGGAGTGTTTGATGGGGACAGTGTAGAGGGAGCTTTACTCTGTATCTAACCCCGTGCTGTACCTGCCCTGGGAGTGTTTGATGGGACAGTGTAGAGGGAGCTTCACTCTGTATCTAACCCTGTGCTGTACCTGCCCTGGGAGTGTTTGATGGGACAGTGTAGAGAGAGCTTCACTCTGTATCTAACCCTGTGCTGTACCTGTCCTGGGAGCGTTTGATGGGGACAGTGTAGAGGGAGCTTTACTCTGTATCTAACCCCATGCTGTACCTGTCCTGAGTGTGTTTGATGGGGACAGTGTAGAGGGAGCTTCACTCTGTATCTAACCCTGTGCTGTACCTGTCCTGGGAGTGTTTGATGGGATAGTGTAGAGGGAGCTTTACTCTGATCTAACCCTGTGCTGTACCTGTCCTGGGAGTGTTTGATGGGACAGTGTAGAGGGAGCTTCACTCTGTATCTAACCCTGTGCTGTACCTGCCCTGGGAGTGTTTGATGGGACAGTGTAGAGGGAGCTTCACTCTGTATCTAACCTCGTACTGTACTTGTCCTGGGAGTGTTTGATGGGGACAGTGTAGAGGGAGCTTTACTCTGTATCTAACCTCGTACTGTACTTGTCCTGGGAGTGTTTGATGGGGACAGTGTAGAGGGAACTTTACTCTGTACCTAACCCCGCGCTGTACCTGTCCTGGGAGTGTTTGATGGGGACAGTGTAGAGGGAGCTTTACTCTGTATCTAACCCCGTGCTGTACCTGCCCTGGGAGTGTTGATGGGGACAGTGTAGAGGGGGCTTTACTCTGTATCTAACCCTGTGCTGTACCTGCCCTGGGAGTGTTTGATGGGGACAGTGTAGAGGGGGCTTTACTCTGTATCTAACCCCGTGCTGTACCTGCCCTGGGAGTGTTTGGTGGGATTTGATGCTCTCTCGTGTTGGTGAGGTTTCTGGGTGAGAACAACAGGTCTCCTCCGCTGCTGTGTGTATAGTAAATATCACTGCAGCATGATTTTGGAGTTAATTTCTCTTTGAAACACAGCCCACTGCCTGTTTCTCGATCAGAACATTGTGCATGTTTGTTTGCACCTGCCCACGCAGGCACAATGCCTAATTAAAATACCAGCCCAGAAAACCCCTCCTGCTGCAGACAGCCTGTGATTGAAGAATGAATTCATCTCCTCGGGCCGAGGGAGAGGACTGCTAATTACAGGCGTGAACTCTCCAACATGTCACTCTTCATCATTGCACTGACTGAAAGCAGAATTTAACCCACTGCGTACCCAGTGTTCACGCGTTCTCAGCCCCGCACTCTGAGATACTGCCTGTATCAGGGTGATGGGGAAGGTGGGCAAGGGGTTACTGAATGGCAGTGTGCGAGGCTGCTGGACCCGATATCAGTCAAGGGCACAGTCAGTGACACAGAGCCAGCTGAAACGCCGCCCATTCTGCTTCATGCCCAAGCTGTTGCACACTCCACCATTTCCAATACCGCCCTGGCCCTTCTCTCCCATGAGCTCTGCTTAAGCCTTGGGCCTCACAAGCGAAAGCACGGGGTGATGTCATGGCATTTTAAACACTGACTGAAGGGGAGGTGAGGGCAAGAATCGCCAATGACATCTCTCCATAATTTGCTGATTGCGAGGAGAGGCCCTGATGCCGAACAAAATCTCCATCCCTGGAAATCCTCCAATGGACTTGGTTCAGTGCTTAAATGTAACGAGCACATCTTATCATTAGCAGGATGACTGCCAATCGAGGTCTCACCAGCCTTCTCTGATTTCGAAATTGAAAGGTATTTTGTCAGATAAGTCACCATGACAACAAAAGCAGTGGAGGCTGAGATAATCAACTCCTTCAAAAAGGAGTTGGAGAAATCTGTGGCCTGGAGCATGATTGCAGGTGACAGCGAGAAACGGAGAGGGTTCAATACGCAAGTGGTGTAACCTTCGGCTGGGGTTTGGTGTGGGGTGGCAGGAGATTAAATGGGTGGGATAGAGTCTGTGAGAGGGTCGTTGTACATGGTCTGAGGGAGGGGATTAAATGGGTGGGATAGAGTCTGTGAGAGGTCCATTGTACATGGTCTGAGGGAGGGGATTAAATGGGTGGGATAGAGTCTGTGAGAGGGTCATTGTACATGGTCTGAGGGAGGGGGTTAAATGGGTGGGATAGAGTCTGTGAGAGGGTCATTGTACACCATCTGAGGGAGGGGAATAAATGGGTGGGATAGAGTCTGTGAGAGGGTCATTGTACACCATCTGAGGGAGGGGATTAATTAAATGGGTGGGATAGAGTCTGTGAGAGGGTCATTGTACATGGTCTGAGGGAGAGGGTTAAATGGGTGGGATAGAGTCTGTGAGAGGGTCATTGTACTTGGTCTGAGGGAGAGGGTTAAATGGGTGGGAAAGAGTTCATTATAATTCATAGCAGAGAAGGAGGTTTGAGAGACCAATTTTTCCATTCCAAGTTTTCTTAAACTGGGAGGGAGGAGGATTTGCGATTGTTCCGATGTGGGAGAAGGGCACACATATCTTTCTACTGAATTTTACCATGTCTTAATGGTAATTGGTCTCCTCTCCCTCGCTGGGGTCCTGCTATTTTGTCCAACGCTGCTGGTTCTCCAGGACCCCAGGTGGCTGAGGTGCTGGCACATTCTCAACCCAGCCCCATTCTCATCGCTGTCTCTCCATGGCTGAATTCGGAATTCCAACAAAGCTGGGGCTGGGGTATTCTCTTGTTATCTCATAAACTGACAACCAATAGTCCAATTGACACTTGGCCAGGGAGCTATGCCATGGCCCAGTATGTTGCACTGATGCCTTTGAGTTCAAAGGTATCGGGTTCAAGCCCTCCCCCCACCTCCGAGACCTGAGCACAAAACCTGGGCTGAGATTCCCAGTGCAGTACTGAGGAGATGCCACAGTGTCAGAGGTGCAGTCTTTCAGATGAGACGTTGAAACACCTGCCCTTCCAGGTGGGCATAAAAGATACCAAAAGAGCAGAGCAGGGGAGTTCTCCCTAGTGGCCTGATCAGTATTTATCCCAAAACATCATTGCTGTAAAAAAAATAACAGTTTTTTCTGGTCATTATCACCTTGCTGTTTATGGGAGCTTGCTGTGCATGAATTGGCTGCTGTGCATGAATCGGCTGATCCTACTTTACAACAGTGACTGCCCTCCAAAAGAAAAGTACTTAGTTGGCTGTGAAGTGCTTGGAGATGGCCCCAGGTCACAGCAGGGCAGCTATATAAAGGCAAGTTCTTTTGATGTTTTCTGTGGGAGAACCACACGTCTGAAAGTCGAATGTCCAGCACGAGAAGGGTTACAGCTCTGTCGGCTGCTGCTCTCCACGGACATGGTTGTCTCTTTGTTATGCTAAAGTGTGAATTTGTTAAGAGATTAAATATATGAATGTTGGAATGAAATAAGATTTTAATTAAACAGTGTGGGGGTCGGGGGCAGGGGGAGGGTGTGGGTGCAGTGCTGGAGAAGGGCTGGTGAAATATTTGGCAAGATATTGGCTTTGGATTTGAATGAAACAAAACTCTCTCGTCCTCGGGGACAGCCCAGCTGCTACTTGACTACACGGATCTCATATGAACATGCAAATTAAGAGCAGGAGTAGGCCATTCAGCCCCTCGAGCCTGCTCCGCCATTTGATAAGATCATGGGCTGATCTGACTGTGGCCTCAATGCCGCTCCCCTGTCTACTATCCCTGATAACCTCTGACTCCATTGTTAATCAGGAATCTATCTAACTCTTACCCTAAAAATATTCAACACCCCAGCCTCCACTGCGCTCTGAGAGAGAGAGATTTCCATAGACTAACACCCGTCTGAGAGAAAAACAAAACTCCTCGTCTCCGTATTAATTGGGAGACCCCTTACTTGTAAATTGTGTCCCCTAGTTCTAGCCCCTCCCACAAGTGGTAACATCGTCTCAGCATCCACCCTGTCAAGTCCCCTCAGGATCTTATATGTTTCAATAAGACCACCTCACAATCTTCTAAACTCCAATAGATAGAGGCCCAACCTGTCCAACCTCTCCTCATAAGATAACCCTCCCCCATCCTGGGAGTCAGTTGGGTCAACCTTCTCTGAACTGCTTCTAACGCAATTATATCCTTGCTTAAGTAAGGAGATCAAAACTGTGCACAGTACTCCAGATGTGGTGTCACCAACCTGAAACAAAACGTTCCTACTTTTATACTTGATTTCCTTTGCATGAAACGACAACATTCCATTTGCCTTCCTAACTGCTTATCTGAGTACTAACTTTTTGTGATTCATGTACCAGTACACCCAGATCCCTCTGCACCACAGAGTTCTGCAATCTCTCTCCATTTAAATAATATATTGCTTTTCTATTCTTCCTGCCAAATTGGACAAGTTCACATTTTCTCACGTTATACTCTATCTGCCAATATTTTCCCCACTCACTTAACCTATCTATATCCCTTTGCAGGCTCCATATGTCTTCTTCACAACCTACTCTCCTACCTATCTTTGTGTCATCAGCAAATTTAGCAACCATGCATTTGGTCCCTTCATTCAAGTCATTGATGTAGATCCAGCCTAATGCTGGTGGATTCCCCCCACCTTTGCTATCAGATACCCACTCCCTCCCACTCACTTGCCCCTCTACCAGGTGAGAGGGATCTCACTGGGACTGCAGCTTTATGTTTGGGTGGCTGGGTGCTGAGGTGGGGGAGCAGCTGCCATTCACCACGCTCCCACCAACCTCTCAGCACCCGGCTTCTGAGGCATTCCCAGTGTATTGGTGATGGAGGGAGTAAAGGTTTGAGATGGAGAATGAAGCGACAATCAAGCTGGCTGCTTTCTCTTGGATGGTTTTACATTGGATATACGGCACAGCAACAGGCCATTCAGTGTTTATGCTTCACTCAAGCCTTCTCCGATCTTTCCTCATCTAAATCTGCCATTGTAACCCTCAATTACCTTCTCCCTGCTATGCTTGTTCAGTTTCTGCTCAAAAGCATCTATACTATTTGCTTCAATCACTCCCTGTGGTAGTGAGTTCCACATTTCCCCCCACCCCCGCTCTTTGGGTAAAGAAGTTTCTTCTGAATTCCCTATTGGATTTTTTGGTGAATATCTTATATTGATGGCCTCTAATTATGCTCTTCCCCACAAGAGGAAATATTCTCTCTCGATCCACTCTACCAAAACCTTTCATTATTTTAAAGACCTCGACTATGTCACCTCTCAGCCTTCTATTTTCCAAGAGAAAAGAGGCCCAGCCTGTCAGTCCATTCCTGATATGTATACCCACTCATTTCTGGTCTGACATCTCCCTTGTAAATCTTCTCTGCAGCTGTATCCTTTTTATAATATGGTTACCAGAACTGCACACAGTGCTCCAAATGTGATCTAATCGAGGTTTGATTCAGGTTTAGGGTAACTCCCCTACTTTTCAATTCTATCCCTCTAGAAATAAAGCCTAGAGCTTGGCTTGCTTTTTATGGCCTCAGTAGCCTGTGGTGCTGTGTTTAGTGGTTGATATGTTTGTACCCCAAGACCCCTTTGTTCCTCTACCCTACTGAGACTTGCAGTTTGCACCTAAGAAGTGACCTCCCTATTCTTCCTACCAAAACGTGCGACGTCACATTCATCTGTGTTGAACTTCATTTGCCAATTATTTGCCCATTCTGCAAGTTTATTAATGTCCTCCCTAAGTTGCTGCAGTTCTCCTCAGTATTGACTATCTCCCCTTAACTGGTGTCACCCACAAATTTATAAATAGTATTTTTGAATCCAAAGTCCAAATCATTAGTGTAAATTGTGAACAGCAGTGGTCCCAGCACTGATCCTTGTGGAACACTACTTCCCACCTTCTGCCACCCTGAATAACTATCCTTTACTCCTATTTTCTGCTTTCTGTCTTGAAGCCAGCTAGCAATCCATTCTGCCACTTGTCCCCTGACTCCACATTCACTGACCTTATTCATTAGTCTATTATGGGGACCTTATCAAAAGCCTTTTGAAAACCCAGATAAATGACATCTACTGCATTACCCTTGTCTACTCTCTCTGTTACCTCCTCAAAAAACGCAGTAAGGTCGGTCATGCAAGATTTCCCCTTTTGCAATCCATGCTGACTATTCATTATATTTCTCATTTCTAGATGTTCCTCCAATCTCTCCTTAATGAGGATACCATTACTTTTCCTACCACTGAAGTTAAGCTGACTGGTTGATAATTCCTGTTCTGTCCCCCTTCTTAAATATGGGAATTATATTTTAACCATTCTCCAGTCCTCTGGCATTGCACATTTTTCTGAGTTATTAAACAATTAGGGTTTGTAAGGGCTAATGCATGGGACTGTGTAAATAGCACCTCCCATAATAGCACCTCCTGGGGAGGTGGTGGCATAGTGGTGTTGTCACTTGACTAGTGTTCCAGAGGCCCAGGGTAATGCTCTGGGGAACTGGGTTCAAATCCCACCACAGCAGATGATGGAATTTGAATTCAATAAATATCTGGAATTAAAAGCCTAATGATGACCATGAAACTATTGTTGTAAAAACTCATCTGGTTCACCACTGTCCTTTAGGGAAGGAAATCTGCCATGCTCACCTGGTCTGGGCATAAATTCCCTCTGAACAAAGGGCAATTAGAGATGGGTAATAAATACTGGCCTATAAATAAAAATTATGAGGTAAGGGAACACATAACTAGGAGCAGGGAGAGACTGTTCATGGCTTCAGCGGTGCATAGTTCAGTTGTATAAAATAAACCCATTGCTGTTTGAACATACCAACATCTTGGGAATCACTTGGAAGCTCAACTAACCAACAGGTACTAATACCTTAGCTATCTCTTCCCTGGATTCTTTTAAAGTACGTGAATGCAATCCATCTGGACCAGGGGCCTTATCCTCTATGCGTTTATTTAGTTTACTCAATACGTCCCCATTTTCTTTTTAAATTTTACAATGAAGTGAATAATGAGATTCAATGCCATGGTCTCCCTGGTAAATAGAGAAACTGAATAATTATATCATATTTCTGCCAAATCTCACCTTGTCTATCCCTTGATGGCCCTTCCTCTTTTATTGATGTGCCTGTAAAATGTTTTCCAATTTTGTTTTATGTGCCTTGATAATTTAATTTCATAGTTTCTCTTTGCCTTCCTTTTTTTATTTCACGATGCTGGGGATGTTGGCCTGAGTGAGAACACTGACGTTGGTGCGCCTATCCTGCTAATGGATTTGCAGGATCTTGCTGAGGCAGCGCTTCTGGTTCTTCTTCAGGGTTTGAGGTGCCTGCTGTATACAGTCCACATCTCTGAGCCATATAAGAGGGCAGGTATCACTACTGCTCTGTAGACCACAAGCTTGGTGCCAGGTTTGAGGCCCTCGTCTTCAGTCTCTTCCTCAGGCAGCCGAAGGCTACACTGGCACACTGAAGGCGGTGTTGACCCTCACTGTCAATGTCCACCCTTATTGACAATAGGCTCCCAACATATGGAATGTGGTCCACGTTGTCCAAGGCCTCGTCGTGGAATTTGATAACCGAAGGAGGGGGAGGGGCGGGGGGGAGGGGTGAGGGGGTGGGGCGGGGGGGGGGGTGGGGGGGCAAGGGGAGTGGAGTGGGGGGAAGGGGGGGCAGTGCGGTGTGGAGGGGGCAGGTTAAGTAAATGGCCTTTGTCTTACGGATGTTTAGTGTAAGGCCCGTGCTCTCGTACGCCTCGGTGAAGGTGTTGACGATGGCTCGGAGCTCGCCCTCCGAGTGCGAGGAGACGCAAGCGTCGTCTGCACAACGTAGCTCAATGACAGGCGATGAGATGACCTTGGATCTGGCCTGCAGGATGTGGAGGTTGGACAGGTTCCCGTTCTGGACCTTAGCTCCACTCCAGTGGGCAGCTCGCTGAGAGTGAGATAGAGCATTGCAGCAAGGAAGGTTGAGAGGAGCGTCGGTGCGATGACACAGCCTTTTCCTTTTCCATAGGACACTACCCTGAGGAACTCGAGCAGTGATGTCCCGGGGCTGAGGTGATTGACCTCCAACAGCCACAACCATCTCCCTTTATGCTCAGTATGAGTCCAACCAGTGGAGAGTCAGAATTCAGATTTAGGACTGAAATGAGGAGACATTTCTACCCTTAAGGGCTTGTGAATCTTTGGAATTATCTACCCCAAAGGGCTGTGGATGCTCAGTTGTTGAGAATATTCAAGACTGAGATTGATGGGTTTTTGGGCATTAAAGGAATCAAGAGATAGGGCGGGAAAGTGGAGTTGATGCAAACATTCAGCCATGAACTTATTGAATGATAGAGAAATCTCAATGGGCTGCATGGCCTAGTCCTGTTCATATTTCTTAAGTTCCAGCACCTATTGTGTGAAAAACTACTTCCTGATTTCACTCTCCATTGCTCTAGCTTTAATTTTAGTTTATACCCTTTGCTCTGAATTTCCCCGCCAAAGAAAATACTTTACCTAAAATTTCACCCTATCAAATCCCTTTATTATTTTAAATACTTTGATCAGATCATCCCTCAACTTTCCAATCTGAAGGAGATATGGGGTTGTGCAACCTGACCTTACAATTTAACCTATTAACCTCTGATATCACCCTTGTCAATCTGTGCTTCCTCCAAGGTCAATATATCCTTTCTGAAGTGTGGTGCTCAAAACTGAATATCATAGATAGGGCCTGACCGTGGCTGTGAACAACTGATGCATAACTTACTCCCCCTTTGTACACTAATCTAGAACAATATGCTGTCTGCCCAGCAGCACACTGATCAATAACACTAGATGATACTGCATGGTATTGCACTGAACTAGAACATTTGTGTCACATTACACAATATTGCACAGCATAGTGTCTCTGTACAATATCACATTGTATATTACACCAGACATCATGACAGTGGTCACCAGATATCATGACAGTGGTTATGAAAATTTATTACATGACTCAGAACTAATCTAGAACAGTATGCCGCACCATGCATATCACACTGATCTAGAACAGTATGGAACACTGTGCAATATCACATGGATTTAGAACGGTATATTACACTGCCCAATATCACGTTGACTTAGAATGGTATGCAATATTGTGTAATATTACACCGTTCTAGAAAAGTATGCTCCACTGATCTAGAATAGAATGTTACTCTGTATACCTTACTGATCAGGAATTGTATGTTACACTGTGCAATATCACTAGAACAGTGTGTAACACTGCACAGTGCCATATTGATTTAGAACAGTATGTCACACTGTTCAATATCACACTGATCTAGAGCAGTAGTCAGCACCCTGCAACATCACACTGATCTAGAACAGTACACAACACTGCAACATCACACTGATCTAAAACAATATGTTATACTCTGCAACACCACATTGATCTAGAACAGAACACAACACCATGCAACATCACACAGATCTAGAATAGTGTGCCACACCATGCAACACCACACTGATCTAGAACAGCACCATGCAAAATTACAACAATCTCACACCAATCTAGAACGGTACACAGGACTGTGCAACATCACACCGATCTAGAACAGTACACAGCACTGCAATGCCAGACTGATCTAGAACAGTGCACTATACTGTGCCACATCACACTGATCTAGATCAGTGAACAACATTGTGCAACATCACACTGATGTAGAACAGTATGCTATACAGTGCAATATCACACTGTTATATAACAGCACCTTACATTGTGCAATATCACACTGTTATATAACAGCACCTTACATTGTGCAGTATTATGGTAATTTAGAACAGTAAAACCCTGCAGCAAAGTGTTGAAATATTAATAGTACATTAGACTGCTCAGTAACTCACTAACCTGGAAGACTATATTATGCTGAATTAGTATATTACACTGAAGGGCCACTCACAGTGCATTAAAACAGATTTATTATAACACAACACAACATGGATCCAGATCTGTATGTTGCACTAAATTATGTCCCGTTAATCTGGAACAGTTTATTTCACCCAGTAAATCTTATGGAAAACAGACAAACTGGAGATTTTTTTAAGCAAACATACAAATTGGAAAACTGATGGAATTGGGTGCAAGGCTGTGATATTTCCTGTTTGATGTGACTCTCAGTTGAAGTTACTGGACTGGGGTGTAAATTGTTGTGCTCCACTTGTGGAATTCCAGTCCACTCTGTTGAAACTCTGGAAATAGAGGCTTATAAAAGAAAGAGGCTAAATTATAGCACAATATAGGATGAAAAATGGAAGTATCGGCAGAGATTAGACCTGGAGGAATACGTTACTGAAGAATTAGAAGTGAGTGAATGGAGGCACATTGAGGGATTAGACAAGAAGCCTGAGGAATTGGAGATAAAGGGATAGAGGCAAGGACGGATTAAAGATGGAGGGATAGAAACACAGAGGGATCAGGCATGGGGGGACAAAGACATAGAGGGATTAGATATGGACGGGTAGAGACATGGAGGGATTAGAGATGGAGGGATAGAGACATGGATGGATTAAAGATGGCGAGTTAGGGACATGGAGCGATTAGAGATGGAGAGGTAGAGACATGGAGAGATTAGAAATGGAGGGGTAGAGACACGGAGCGATTAGAGATGGAGGGATAGAGACATGGAGGGATTAGAGATGGGGGTATAGAGACAAGGAGGGATTAGAGATGGAGGGATTGAGAATGGAGGGATTACATATAGAGGGATAGAGACATGGAGGGATTAAAATGGAGGGGTAGAGACACAGAGGGATTAGAGATGGAGGGATTAAAAATGGAAGGATAGAGACACAGAGGGATTAGAGATGGAGGGATTAAAAATGGAAGGATAGAGACACAGAGGGATTAGAGATGGAGGGATTAAAAATGGAAGGATAGAGACACAGAGGGATTAGCGATGGAGGGATAGAGACATGGGGAGATTAAAGTTTGAGGGATGGAGGCACAGAGGGATTAAAGATGGAAGGATAGAGACACAAAGGGGTTAGAGATGGAGGGATAGAGACATGGAGAGAATAAAGGTTGAGGGATAGAGACACAGAGGGATAGAGGGATGGAGACACAGAAGGATGGAGACACAGAGGGATTAGAGATGGAGGGTTGGAGACACAGATGAAATAGAGATGGAGGGATGGACACACTGAGGGATTGGAGATGGAGGGACAGAGACACGGAGGTATTAGAGACGGTGGGATGGACACACTGAAGGATTGGAGATGGAGGGACAGAGACACAGAGGTATTAGAGACGGTGGGATGGACACACTGAGGGATTGGAGATTGAGAGAACATCGGGCTGTCAATGGTTAAAGCTCAATTAGGACTCAATGTGGGACAGGATTTTTCCCATCTTTCCTGCCCCGTCACACATGGGGAACGCATCCCCACCAATACTGACTGCCCCACAGCCATGTAATGATCCAAGAGGCACGAATTGGCTGGAGATGGGAATTCCGCCCTTCAATTAATTGGGGGGGAGGTCTCGCCTCAGGGAGATGACATGGCAGCTCTGTGTAGTCCCAGCACCACAAACAGCACCAGTGGCCAGGACTGGAACTACAAGGAACAGGGAAGCGCAGGTGATCTCACGGCAAGGTGGGGAGGTGAGGCCCAGGGTCAGAGAGACATGTAGGGGTCCTGATGGAGAAGCCAGTGGGTGAGGGGGGTGGGGGGGTGCTGTGGGGGTAGAGGGAGCACCCACGGGGGTACACCTTGTGCGCGGTGGTGGGGGGAGGGGGTCACCCGATGTGGAAAGGAGGCCGGGGCCTGAGCAGGGTGACTTTCCAACCTTACGCCACCCCCGCCCGCCCCCGAACTCCTCCCGCCAGCCTCAAAGTCGAGGGTGGATGTAAAACGGCTCCCGAGTGACCATTAGTTGCCTCACTTAAGGAGCCTCAATCGGGGCAAGGGCGGGCAGGCCTGCCCAGGCCTCACCCATCCCCGCTGTAAAGTTGCAGGCAGGCCCCGGAGCGGGCGGGGAGGCGATAGGCTCCTCCCCATCCCCCCTGACAACGCTCCTGTCAATGCGGGGGGGTGGGGGGGGGTAAAACTCTGCCCGCGGAGCGAGAAAGCGTCTTGCCCTGCAGCAACCCCTCTCCACGTCCCACCTCGCAAACCAGCCTCCCATCCCGAACTCCCCTCATGAGAATCGGAGATCAGCGTGTTGTGCAGTCAGGAAGATGTGAGTGATTATTCTCTTCCTGCCGCGCAGTATTAAATAACAATCCTCTCAGCCTTCAGTGCTACAATCGCTGTCTCAGAGCACAAGTAAATCTCTCAGCCTCGCACTGTCCGGCTGACTCTGCAGCACTCAATCAAATTACTGCCTCAGGCTGCCACTTAAAAGCACATCAGCACAAGAAAGGTGGATGCTGCAGCATTGACGCCAATCGGGAGATCAGTAATGGAACTGCGCACTTGCTTCACCTGGCCAGCCCATTAGTTTTTCATCTGAGGTCCTTTGATGGCCCCACACTATCGAGTCAGCGCTCACCCTGGGCGATGGATGTGACGAAGAGAGATAGGGATGAAACTATTCTCTTTGAAACATGGCCCCAGGCTACTCGCTACTCCAACACACAGAATCATACAGCACAGAGGGAGGCCATTCGGCCCCATCCTGCTTCTGCCAACCCTTTGAAAACAGCTATCCAATTGACCCCACTCCCCCTCTACTCTTTCCCCCTCATCTTTTCAAGCATTTCATTGACTCCGCTTCAACTGCCCTTTCAGGCCGGGCATTCCAGTTTGTTAAAGCGTCAGCCGCGTAATGAAATCCCTCCTCTGACTGTTTTACCGGGATGGAGTCAGTTTCCCGACAACGTCACGGACCGGGCCATAAGAAATAGGAGCAGGAGTGGACCACACGGCCTCTCATGCCTACTCCCCCATTCGGGCTGATCTCAGGCTTCAACTCCATTTTCATGCCCGCTCCCCATATCCCTTAATTCCCTGAGAGATCACAAGCCTCTCTATCACTGCCTTAAATGTGTTCAACGACAAGGGAGTCACACTGAAAGAAGATGCCCTGCAGCAGCTAGCCAAAGCTCCTTAGACAGCACCTTCCAAACTCGTGACCCCTGCCACCTAGAAGGACAAGGGCAGCAGACCCCTGGAAGTTCCCCTCCAAGCCGCTCACCATCCTGACTTGGAAATATATCGCCGTTCCTTCACTGCCGCTGGGTCAAAATCCTGGAACTCCCTCCCTAACAGCACTGTGGGTGTACCTACACCACATGGACTGCGGTGGTTCAAGAAGGCAGCTCACCACCACCTTCTCAAGGGCAATTAGGGATGGGCAATAAATGCTGGCCTAGTCAGCGACACCCACATCCCATAAACGAATAAAAAAAAGTCAAGGGTTATGTGGGGGTGGTGGAGGGGCATACAGGAAAGTGGAATTGAGACCAAAATCAGATCTGACCAGCCATGATCTTATTGAATGACAGAGCAGGCTCGAGGGGCCAAATGGCCTACTCCTGCTCCTATTTCTTACGTTCTTAGATTGGAGAATCAAAACAAGTTGTCACTGCACCGTAAGCCACTCTGCACATACCTGCTGTGCAAGTTGCACTTGTCACAATTCTTAAGCTGGTTTCTTGGCTAACATTAAAACTGCCTATGTAAACGTATTGAGTTCAAATCTTATCTATTGTCTGTAACAGCGGAGTTCCTGTAATACATTCATTCCATTACAGGCAAGGCCAGCACCATCGATCATCCCCAGTTACCCTGACAAGGCAGTGATAGCTTTGTGATGCACCTGAACTGGACAGACTGGGCTTGTATCTGCTGGAGTTTAGAAGAGTGAGAGGCGACTTGATTGAAAGATATAAGATCCTGAGGGGTCTTGACAGGGTGGATGTGGAGAGGATGTTTCCTCTTGTGGGAGAATCTAGGACTAGGGGTCACTGTTTAAAAATAAGGGGCTGCCCATTTAGGAGTGAGATGAGGAAACAATTTTCTCTCAGACGGTTGTGAGTCTTTGGAACTCTCTTCCTCAAAAGGCAGTGGAAGCAGAGGGCGGAATCGTCGTAGGTTTGCACTAAGTGCGGTAGTGGGCGTTTTTACCTGCTGGCCGCAATGGCGGGTTTTCGCGCCGTATCACCTCAATGCCACCTCATTAATTATGCATTCCTGGGAAACATGCCTGGTCGCTGGCGAGTCAACCTCTGATTCACCGTCACCTCAGGCCTTCAAACCGGGTGCCATGTTTAAAGGGGGATCCTGCACAGAGCTAGCACTCTTCAGGGGAGTGGAAGCTGCTATGAACTGATGGCTGCCAAAGGGAGGAAACATGCTGCCCCCAGATTTAGCGACACCTCCCTCGAGCACCGACTGGGCGCAGTGGAGTTCTGCTGCGATGCCCTCTATCCCCGCTCTGGGCAAAGGCCAGCAAGCAAGGTCACCAATCCAGCTTGGGAGGCGGTGGCAGTGGGGGTCAGCGCCAACTCCCTGCAAATGAGGACAGCCACGCAGCGCCGCAAGAGGATGAATGATCTCCTCTGTTCCGCCAGGGTAAGTCACCCTTCTCATCACTCTCAACTCACACACTCACAAACCCATCACACATCCACAGGGCCCTCACTCACTGCCGGTTCAAGGGACATCGCCATTCACTCTCTCACACACACCGTCATTGTCCTCGTCCCAACCGTGGGACCACTCACCACCCACACAGGCCGGGCATCTTTATCACCTGGCCTGGCAGGCATCCTGCTTACACTTCCTCCATCTCTATTCATGCAGGACAAGCTGGCTCACAACAACAGAGAGAGGTCGCAGACCAGTGGAGGAATGTCCGAAATCAAGGTCCTCATGGACTTTGAAAACAGAGCCATCCAGCTGGCCGGCGAGGATCTGGACCGGTCCTGTGCTGACAGTGAGGTCAGTGGTGCTCTACCAAGTGAGGATCCAGCAGTGCAACATCTATCAGACAACCATGCTGTGAGTCAGTTCCCCTGTTCCGCAGTCCCTGCCATGCGCTAAATATCTCTCCTTGCTTTGCAGGTACACCTGGGAAACAGCTGAGGGGGTCCACGAGCCAGGTCCTCAACTCAAGCCCCAAAGAAACCTTGGAAGAAGAATCTGACGACACCCTCATTCACAGCGCTAACCCACACCCTTCATCAGCGCAGAGTACACACCTCAGTGGGACCTAGCTTTAGAGTAGCCTCGGGATCGCAATGTGGTGAGCACATCGCACTGTCTGATCCACAGCAGGCAGAGGCAGGGACTTCCCAGGTTTCTGACATTCAGAGGACTGCTGGAGGCCAGAAATCTGCTGAGCCTCAGTCAGTTGAGGAGCCTCTTGACTCAGTCATACCTCAGTTGCTGGAGCTGCAAAGGCAAGTTCTGGAACATCAGGAAGGGATGTCTGCTGTACTCCTCAGGTTGCAAAGCACGATAGAGGAGTCCGTCAGCCTATACTCAGAAGCGATAGTGCTGGCATGCCAACGCACTGAGGTCAACACTGGTAGGATGGCGGCCACCATAGAGACCTTGGTCCAGGACATCAGTCCTGCACTGTCCTCTATCACGGAGGTCTTAGACAACAGTACACGGGAGAGCCTGGACAAACCGCTAACTCCTGACGAACTGACTAAGGCCTTGAGTCCTTCGAGAAGGGTAAAACTCCCGGAAGCGATGGCTTGCCGGCTGAGTTGTATTCGGCTCGGTGGGACTGGATCAGCCCAGACCTGCTAGAAGTGTACGAGAGTCTGCTCCTGGCCGGCAGCATGTCAGAATCCACGAGGAAAGGCATCATCACCCTCATCTACAAGCACAAGGGGGAAAGGGAGGAAATTAGAAATTGGCGACCCATTTCACTGTTGAGTGTGAACTATAAGATTCTGTCCAAGGTCATTGCCAATCGGGTCAAGTCTGCTCTGGAATTGGTGAGCCACCCTGACCAGACCTGCACTGTGCCGGGCAGGAAGATCTCTGATAGCCTCGCGCTGCTCAGGGATACGATTGCCTATGTGCAGGACAGGAGGGCGGACACCTGCCTCATCAGCCTGGATCAGGAGAAGGCCTTTGACAGAATATCGCACACCTACATGGTGGATGTGCTCTCCAAAATGGGGTTTGGGGACGGAATTTGCAATTGGATCCAACTGCTCTACATTAACATCAGTAGCGCAGTCTCAATCAATGGGTGGGAATCAGATAGCTTTCCTATTAAATCTGGAGCCAGGCAGGTCTGCCCTCTCTCCCCTGTCCTGTTTGTGTGTTGCATAGAACCCTTTGCTGAGTCCATCAGGAAGGATCCGGGTATAAGAGGAGTGACGATCCCAGGCAGTGGAGGCACTCAGGTAAAAGCCTCCCTGTACATGGACGATATCGCCGTCTTCTGCTCGGATCCGCTGTCGGTGCGCAGACTGATCCACATCTGCGACCAGTTCGAACTGGCCTCGGGAGCCAAGGTAAATCGTGGGAAGAGCGAGGCCATGTTCTTTGGGAACTGGGCTGACCGATCCTTTGTCCCCTTCACCGTCAGGGCTGATGGCCTGAAGGTGCTGGGGATATGGTTCGGAGGGACCGGGACATGCGTTAGAAACTGGAAGGAGCGAGTGTCTATGGTGAAAAGAAAACTGGGCATGTGGGAGCGACGCTCCCTCTCCATTGCGGGTAAGAACCTGGTCATCAGGTGTGAGGCACTCTCGCTGTTGCTGTACGTGGCGCAGGTCTGGCCCATTCCAGACTCCTGCGCGATGGCGATCACCCGAGCCATCTTTCGCTTTATCTGGAGGTCAAAAATGGATCATGTCCGCAGGGATGCGATGTACAAGCCTCTAGATAACGGGGTAAAAAATGTACCCAATATCACCCTCATACTGATGGTCACCTTTGTGTGCGGCTGCATCAAGCTGTGCATAGACCCTCGGTACGCAAACACCAAGTGTCACTGCGTGCTGAGGTTCTACCTGTCCCCGGTGTTGCGAAGGATGGGTCTGGCCACGCTGCCGCGGAACGCTCCAAGTAGTTGGACCGTGCCGTACCACCTGTCCCTTGTGGAAAAATTTATGCAGAGAAACACCTTTGACCACAAGTCCATCAGGCAGTGGTCAGCACATAACGTCTTAGAGGCCCTGCGGGAAAAGGAGAGGGTGGATCCTGTGGGATGGTTCCCCGAGCAGACTGTCAAAGTCATTTGGCAGAATGCCTCATCGCCAGAACTTTCCAACAAGCACCAAGACGTTGCTTGGCTGGTGGTGAGAAAGGCCCTCCCCGTCAGATCCTTCCAACACGCCAGGAGTCTCACCCCCTCTGCACGTTGCCCTCGAGGTGGCTGTGGTGGGGACGAGACCATTGTTCACCTCCTTGTGGATTGTGCCTTTGTAAAGAAGGTCTGGAGAGAGATGCAGTTGTTTCTGTCGAGGTTCATCCCGAGCAGTTCTGTGATACAGGACTCTGTGCTCTACGGGCTGTTCCCAGGGACACACACCGAGACAAACATCAACTGCAGCTGGAGGATCATCAACTCGGTGAAAGACGCTCTTTGGTCTGCCCGAAACTTGTTGGTCTTCCAGTGTAAAGAGTTGTCCCCGACCGAGTATTGCAGACTGGCACATTCCAAAGTCCAGGACTATGTGCTGAGGGATGCACTAAAGCTTGGGGCAGCTGCCGCAAAGGCGCAATGGGGAAAGGTTGCTGTCTAAGACCTTTCTGCCACAATGCACCGAGGGGCTGGGAACTGTTGAGAGCCCCTCGGGCTGTACACCTCAAAATGAATGAATACAGTGAATACTAGTTGTATTATAATTGTATTGAAGCACCTCAGAGTGCAACATGATGTATGTTGATAACTCCAATACCATTGTCTGATTGTTTACATTGACCATATTGAATTGATTGTAATATTCACTGATTGTATTGATGCACCTTGTGATCCATGTGTAAAAGTTGAATCTGATTGCACCTTTTGTGATGGGGATTTTGAAATGGTTTGTAATGTTCTTCCAGATATTTTATGAATAAAGTATATTTTTCAAAAAAAAAATCAGTCCTGCACTGCTGCATGGACTAAACTCCATTGCTGACGCCATAGTTGGCCTCCAACAGTGTCAACGCGAGAGGGGTGCGCTTGATCTCACTCCAGCTTCCCCTTCTTCTCAAGTAGTCAGTCAGGGCCCTTGGGCACCCGTAGGGAGGAGGGTCAGCAGGTGCACACACTGGGGCCACCCACCCAGGTGACTCTGGGAGTGTCCGCCCCATCACTCTTCCTGTCACCTCAGCAGCTCCAGCTCCACGGGCCGAGGAGGGTGCCACTGCCACACAGCAGGACCCCGAAAGCAGGCCAGGGCCTCCAAGAGGATGCCTGTCAAGGTCATCACAGATAGGCCATAGCAGTCAGCAGGCTGCCTCCACCTCTGCTGTGGATGTCCGGGGAGCACCAAGACGTAACAGCAGGGGTAAGAAGGTTAAGAAGACGTAGTTGCACAGCCTGGGCACGGGTGTAAATCACTTGTACATAATGTTCGCTATTATAAATAAACTCCCAAGAATGTCTCCTTGTCTATGGCTCCTTGTTATGATGAGCAGTGTTCGTGTCACTCAGATGTGAAACCTTGGTCTTTGCACAAGATAAAGGCAGGTGTCTCAGTCCAGGGCCTCCTTCCTGTGCTTTGTGCAACCTCCCCAGTACACTGATGGTGCGTCTTCACTGTCACTGGACACATCAGTCATGCCTGCACCTCGATGGGGCTTATTATTGCTGCCAGAATGTCCTGGACCGGCGGCACAGAATTCTGTCATTCTCTCTGTGCTCTCAGCACTTCTGAGGTGGGGCTGGCCCCACATCTCATCAGCATCTGTGTCTGGTGACAGTGTGGTCCTGAAGGGCTCAGCTCACAAAGGGTGTCATAGGATCAGGAGAAGTTAATGTTTCCCCACTGCATCTTCATGATATGACCTTGTTCACAGGGCGCAAGTGATCTGTCATCAGCCAGACAGGAGTCAGACATTCACATAAGTTATGTGAAGATCCATGGAATGTCCGCACTGCATGTCATCATCAACCTCCTGTAATGTAGAGACTATGGGCATCTGCTGTGTCTCCATGACAGGAGCCTTATCACAGAGGGTATGTGAGCTGCCATCAGCCAGATTGGAGACAAACATTCACAAATCTTCAGGGACACCTCACTGTTCAGTGTCTCCTCACTGCATGTCGTCATCATCCACCACGAATCTAGCAGCTATGAGGGCCTCCTGAATGCGCCTGCCTGGCCTGGCCTGTGCGATGGCCTCATCACCATCATCATTGCCTTTGAGGACCTCCTCACCCTCATCCCCATCGACATCCTCCTCTTCAGAGGAGACGTACAGCTCCTCCATCTCCTCCCCAGCCAGCTCCTCCCACACTGCAGTGCCAGGTTGTAGAGGGTGCAGCAGACGATGATGACGCGTGACACCCTCTGTGGACTGTACTGCAGGGCTCCACCAGACCAGTCCAGGCACCAGAACATCATTTTCAACATCCCGATGGTCTGCTCCACAGAAGTGCGAGTTGCTGCATGAGCCTCATTGTAGCGTTGCTCTGCTGCAGCCTGAGGCCACCGCGCGGGTATCATCAGCCATGGCCTCTGTGGGTAGCCCTTGTCCCCGAGGAGCCATCCCTGCAGCCTCTGTGGACCCTGGAAGACATCAGGGATCTGTGATCGACTGAGGATGTAGGCGTCGTGGACGCTCCCTGGAAACTGTGCACACACCTGCAGGAAGTGTTTGTGGTGGTCGCACACCAGCTGCACATTCATGGAGTGGAAGGCCTTGCAGTTAACTGCTTGTTGCCACGGGGATCTGAGCGTCATGTGAGTGCAGTCGATGGCACCCTGAACTTGTGGGGAAACCGAAATCTGGGCAGATCCAATCGCTCTTGCATCCTGGCTGTCCTGGTCCTGGGCGAAATGCACAAAGTTGTGTGTCCTCGCGAAGATGGCATCCGCGACCTCCTGGATGTATTTGTGGGTGGAGGCTTGTGAGATCCCACAGAGGTTGCCTGTGGAGCCCTGGAAGGAGCCACTGGTGTAGAAATTGAGCACCGCTGTCACTTCCATGGCCACTGGCAGTGGATGCCCTCCATGCCCATGTGGCGCCAAATCCTGCAGCAGGCCGGAGATGTGACCGACCTGTTCCCTAGACTTGCGCCGTCTTCGGCTACTCTGGTTTTCAATCGTCTGCAGGAATAACAGGCACCGTCTATAGACCCTGAGTCTAGCGCCACGAGTGCGAACCCCAGCCCATTCTTCCTAAGGGTGCTGCTCCTCCCTCTGCCCAACCAGGCGCCTCAGTTACTCTCTTCTCCTTCGACTCCACTCTCTGTATGCCATGTACAGCTAGGTCACCAGGCTCCATGCTCCCGATGTACGCCTCCTGCAGAATGAAAGAGAGAGACGCGTGGGTTAGCTTGGGTGTACTATTAACCTCTCTTAATTAAGTCTGAAGCCCCCTTAATGCACCCCGGAGAGTGCTGGCCACCACTTGGATGGCCAGGGTTCAGTGCGCCGCATGGCTGCCCGAAACCGCACCCACCTCCGCCCCACTCCACCTGACTGATTGGTGGCAGCCTTGCCCACTGGACTGCATGCTGTGCTCTCAGCTCAGGCACAGGCATTCTCCTAACCCGTACTGCAAGGCTGCCCTGTTAGCTTGAACCATGGGGGAGACTGGTCTAAACCGGATTGATGACGTTGTAAGGGGGCTGTCAGCGTCTCCAACCGGTGACTGCTCCATGACCAGCTTTAGCGAGGAGATTGTACAACTTGCCCAGTCTTCCAATTGTTTTGCAGTCCACTAGCCCGCTCATTAGTTTGCACTCTTGCCCGAGGGATGAAAAGCATTTGGTGGCACTTTCATGCCTCTGCGTTGCTTGAGTGGGCAGATAAGATATGTCAATGTGGCTGCACCTAAACTGTCTCAGCTGCAGAGGAATGATCACCTTATTCAAGGTTTCCCTAGTGCACGGCTCCTTCCCTCCCCACGACCCCCAGCACCCCCCACCCCCACATGTGCTTCTGCATCATCTTCAGACCGGACTGCTTTGCACCCCCCCAACTCGCCTCAGACACAGTGCAGCCCTTGCCTCTCCTCCAACTCGCCTCGGACACAGTGCAGCCCTTGCCTCTCCTCCAACTCGCCTCGGACACAGTGCAGCCCTTGCCTCTCCTCCAACTCGCCTCGGACACAGTACAGCCCTTGCCTCTCCTCCAACTCACCTCGGACACAGTGCAGCCCTTGCCTCTCCTCCAACTCACCTCGGACACAGTGCAGCCCTTGCCTCTCCTCCAACTCGCCTCGGACACAGTGCAGCCCTTGCCTCTGCTCCAACTCACCTCGGACACAGTGCAGCCCTTGCCTCTCCTCCAACTCGCCTCGGACACAGTGCAGCCCTTGCCTCTCCTCCAACTCGCCTCGGACACAGTGCAGCCCTTGCCTCTGCTCCAACTCACCTCAGACGCAGTGCAGCCCTTGCCTCTCCTCCAACTCACCTCGGACACAGTGCAGTCCTTGCCTCTCCTCCAACTCGCCTCGGACACAGTGCAGTTCTTGCCTCTCCTCCAGCTCGCCTCGGACACAGTGCAGTTCTTGCCTCTCCTCCAGCTCGCCTCGGACACAGTGCAGCCCTTGCCTCTACTCCAACTCGCCTCGGACACAGTGCAGCCCTTGTCTCTCCTCCAGCTCACCTCAGACGCAGTGCAGTTCTTGCCCTGGCACCGCACAGTCGGCCAGCAGGGAAAAAGACGACTTGCCTGTGCCCTCGCCTGAATGCGTGGTGCCTCAGCCCTGAAGTCCAACGGGCCACTCTCGTGAGTGCTGCGCAGTGTTACCATGTGCCCACCTCCGAGCTCCCTTCAAAGCTCAGTTCACCAAGTGCGCACCTTTTAAACGCTGTTGTGAAACACATGGGCGTGCAGTCATGCCGATGTGCCTGGATGACCCAGTGTGAGGGGATGATTCCGGCGAGTAGGGCTGATAAGGATGTATTAAGATGGCGTTCCCGACGTCTGGCGGCAGGAAACGTGGCCCCGTCATTGACAGGTGGAGCAGACAATTGCAAACTACTTTCACAATCTGGTGGAAACCAATTTTTGGCCTTCCCGCCATTTTGCTGGCTCTTGTCCACCATGACGCCCGACGCCAACGGGGACGGAAAATTCCGGCCAGAGTCTTTCGATATTTTTAAGGCAGAGCTAGATAGATTCTTAAAATAAGAGCAAAATACTGTGGATGTTTCTCCTGCATTTTCTGTTTTTTATTCTCCATAGGTTATTGATAAGCTGGGGAGGGGGGTGGTGGGGGTGAAAGATTATTGGGGGATAAGCAGGAATGGGAAGTTGAGGTGACAGTCAGATCAGATCGAATCGCGGAGAAGGCTCGAGGGGCCGAGTGGCCTCCTTCTGCTCCTAATTCGTACGTTCGTATGAACTGCCCCCTTCAGAGGGCATCGCGCTGGTGTGGGAATGGGGTCAGCGGGTAAGGCTAGTTGAGTTCTTGCAACAATTGTGATCATTTTTTAACGAATGCCAACATTTTACACCAGATTTTTAAAAAAACTGAAAACAAACCATCAAATCGCCAAGAGGAGGAAGTGAACTCCCATTTTAACTGGATTAACCAGTCTAGGACCCTGGGCACTGGGCCTGAAACTAGGGTATTGTGCCCTGTGCAGTGTGGAAGGCTCTGTCCAACAAGTGGTGCCCCGGGCCGGGATTTCCCGCACCCGCCGTTGGTGGGACCCACTGCGGGGTGAGGCGGTGCCCCAGCCAGAACCCATTGACTAGAGGATCCCGGTCCTGGGCGGGTGCAGAAAATCCCGCCCCTAGGGTGAGATGCTGAAGTCTTTCTCTCAACTACAATTCCACAACGTTCACATTAATGATAAAAAAAATACTCAGTTCAAGGGCAATTAGGGATGGGTAACAAATGCTGGCCTTGCCAGCGATGCTCACACCCCATGAAAGGGTAAAGGGAATAGCTTACATACATCAAGTGACTGTGGGCATCCCAAAGGCAACTCAATGATGAGTTTTGAACATCAAGAGTTTTGCTACCTCTAGACTTGACTGTTCCAATGCTCCTCCTGGTCAGACTCCCATTTTTCACCTGCAGCCCATCCAACCCTGTGCTGCCCGTCTTCTAACTCGCACCAAGCCCATCACCCTTGTGCACTCTGGCCTACGTCGGCTTCCTGCCTGTCAGTGCATAGATCTTAAAATTCTCATCCTTGCTTTCAAATCCTTCCATGGCCTTGCCACACCCCTCTCCCCCCCCACCCTCACTATCCCTATAACCTCCTCCAGCCCCTGACAGACACCCCTCTCCCCCCCACCCTCACTATCTCTATAACCTCCTCCAGCCCTGACAGACACCCCTCTCCCCCCCCACCCTCACTATCTCTATAACCTCCTCCAGCCCCTGACAGACACCCCTCTCCCCCCCACCCTCACTATCTCTATAACCTCCTCCAGCCCTGACAGACACCCCTCTCCCCCCCACCCTCACTATCCCTATAACCTCCTCCAGCCCTGACAGACACCCCTCTCCCCCCACCCTCACTATCTCTATAACCTCCTCCAGCCCCTGACAGACACCCCTCTCCCCCCCACCCTCACTATCCCTATAACCTCCTCCAGCCCTGACAGACACCCCTCTCCCCCCCACCCTCACTATCTCTATAACCTCCTCCAGCCCCTGACAGACACCCCTCCCTCCACCCTCACTATCTCTATAACCTCCTCCAGCCCCTGACAGACACCCCTCTCCCCCCCACCCTCACTATCTCTATAACCTCCTCCAGCCCTGACAGACACCCCTCTCCCCCCCACCCTCACTATCTCCATAACCTCCTCCAGCCCTGACAGACACCCTCTCCCCCCCCACCCTCACTATCCCTATAACCTCCTCCAGCCCTGACAGACACCCCTCTCCCCCCCACCCTCACTATCCCTATAACCTCCTCCAGCCCTGACAGACACCCCTCTCCCCCCCACCCTCACTATCCCTATAACCTCCTCCAGCCCTGACAGACACCCCTCTCCCCCCACCCTCACTATCCCTATAACCTCCTCCAGCCCTGACAGACACCCCTCTCCCCCCCACCCTCACTATCTCTATAACCTCCTCCAGCCCCTGACAGACACCCTCTCCCCCCCACCCTCACTATCTCTATAAACTCCTCCAGCCCTGACAGACACCCCTCTCCCCCCCACCCTCACTATCCCTATAACCTCCTCCAGCCCTGACAGACACCCCTCTCCCCCCCACCCTCACTATCCCTATAACCTCCTCCAGCCCCTGACAGACACCCCTCCCCCCACCCTCACTATCTCTATAACCTCCTCCAGCCCCTGACAGACACCCCTCCCCCCACCCTCACTATCTCTATAACCTCCTCCAGCCCCTGACAGACACCCCTCTCCCCCCACCCTCACTATCTCTATAACCTCCTCCAGCCCCTGACAGACACCCCTCTCCCCCCCACCCTCACTATCTCTATAACCTCCTCCAGCCCCTGACAGACACCCCTCTCCCCTCCACCCTCACTATCTTTATAACCTCCTCCAGCCCCTGACAGACACCCCTCCCCCCACCCTCACTATCTCTATAAACTCCTCCAGCCCCTGACAGACACCCCTCTCCCCCCCACCCTCACTATCTCCATAACCTCCTCCAGCCCTGACAGACACCCCTCTCCCCCCCACCCTCACTATCCCTATAACCTCCTCCAGCCCTGACAGACACCCCTCTCCCCCCACCCTCACTATCCCTATAACCTCTTCCAGCCCTGACAGACACCCCTCTCCCCCCCACCCTCACTATCCCTATAACCTCCTCCAGCCCTGACAGACACCCCTCTCCCCCCCACCCTCACTATCCCTATAACCTCCTCCAGCCCTGACAGACACCCCTCTCCCCCCCACCCTCACTATCTCTATAACCTCCTCCAGCCCCTGACAGACACCCCTCTCCCCCCCACCCTCACTATCTCTATAACCTCCTCCAGCCCCTGACAGACACCCCTCCCCCCACCCTCACTATCTCTATAACCTCCTCCAGCCCCTGACAGACACCCCTCTCCCCCCCACCCTCACTATCTCTATAACCTCCTCCAGCCCCTGACAGACACCCCTCTCCCCCCCACCCTCACTATCTCTATAACCTCCTCCAGCCCCTGACAGACACCCCTCTCCCCTCCACCCTCACTATCTTTATAACCTCCTCCAGCCCCTGACAGACACCCCTCCCCCCACCCTCACTATCTCTATAAACTCCTCCAGCCCCTGACAGACACCCCTCTCCCCCCCACCCTCACTATCCCTATAACCTCCTCCAGCCCTGACAGACACCCCTCTCCCCCCCACCCTCACTATCTCTATAACCTCCTCCAGCCCCTGACAGACACCCCTCTCCCCCCCACCCTCACTATCTCTATAACCTCCTCCAGCCCCTGACAGACACCCCTCTCCCCCCCACCCTCACTATCTCTATAACCTCCTCCAGCCCCTGACAGACACCCCTCTCCCCTCCACCCTCACTATCTTTATAACCTCCTCCAGCCCCTGACAGACACCCCTCCCCCCACCCTCACTATCTCTATAAACTCCTCCAGCCCCTGACAGACACCCCTCTCCCCCCCACCCTCACTATCCCTAT
The DNA here is from genome assembly GCF_964194155.1 of Cetorhinus maximus. Taxonomy (NCBI): domain Eukaryota; kingdom Metazoa; phylum Chordata; class Chondrichthyes; order Lamniformes; family Cetorhinidae; genus Cetorhinus; species Cetorhinus maximus. The sequence goes on from NW_027596693.1 coordinate 102,319, forward strand.
AACCTCCTCCAGCCCTGACAGACACCCCTCTCCCCCCCACCCTCACTATCCCTATAACCTCCTCCAGCCCTGACAGACACCCCTCTCCCCCCCACCCTCACTATCCCTATAACCTCCTCCAGCCCTGACAGACACCCCTCTCCCCCCCACCCTCACTATCCCTATAACCTCCTCCAGCCCTGACAGACACCCCTCTCCCCCCCACCCTCACTATCCCTATAACTTCCTCCAGCCCTGACAGACACCCCTCTCCCCCCCACCCTCACTATCTCTATAACCTCCTCCAGCCCCTGACAGACACCCCTCTCCCCCCCACCCTCACTATCTCTATAACCTCCTCCAGCCCCTGACAGACACCCCTCCCCCCACCCTCACTATCTCTATAACCTCCTCCAGCCCCTGACAGACACCCCTCTCCCCCCCACCCTCACTATCTCTATAACCTCCTCCAGCCCTGACAGACACCCCTCTCCCCCCCACCCTCACTATCTCTATAACCTCCTCCAGCCCCTGACAGACACCCCTCTCCCCTCCACCCTCACTATCTTTATAACCTCCTCCAGCCCCTGACAGACACCCCTCCCCCCACCCTCACTATCTCTATAAACTCCTCCAGCCCCTGACAGACACCCCTCTCCCCCCCACCCTCACTATCCCTATAACCTCCTCCAGCCCTGACAGACACCCCTCTCCCCCCCACCCTCACTATCTCTATAACCTCCTCCAGCCCCTGACAGACACCCCTCTCCCCCCCACCCTCACTATCTCTATAACCTCCTCCAGCCCCTGACAGACACCCCTCTCCCCCCCACCCTCACTATCTCTATAACCTCCTCCAGCCCCTGACAGACACCCCTCTCCCCTCCACCCTCACTATCTTTATAACCTCCTCCAGCCCCTGACAGACACCCCTCCCCCCACCCTCACTATCTCTATAAACTCCTCCAGCCCCTGACAGACACCCCTCTCCCCCCCACCCTCACTATCCCTATAACCTCCTCCAGCCCTGACAGACACCCCTCTCCCCCCCACCCTCACTATCTCTATAACCTCCTCCAGCCCCTGACAGACACCCCTCTCCCCTCCACCTTCACTATCTCTATAACCTCCTCCAGCCCCTGACAGACACCCCTCCCCCCACCCTCACTATCTCTATAACCTCCTCCAGCCCCTGACAGACACCCCTCTCCCCCCCACCCTCACTATCTCTATAACCTCCTCCAGCCCCTGACAGACACCCCTCTCCCCTCCACCCTCACTATCTCTATAACCTCCTCCAGCCCCTGACAGACACCCCTCTCCCCTCCACCCTCACTATCTCTATAACCTCCTCCAGCCCCTGACAGACCTTTGAGATCTCTGTCCCCCTCCAACACCGGCCTCTTTACAGTCCTGATTACACCTGCTCCATCATTGGTGTTGGTGCCTTCAAGTGCCTGGGCCCGAAACTCTGGAATTCCCTCCCTAAATCTCTCTCTCTGTCTCTCTAACTCCCTTTCCTCCTTTAAGATACTCCTTAAAACATGGCTGAAATATCCTAATATCTCTGTATGTCAAGTCTTATCAAATTTAAGTGACTCGATGAATTGCTCCTTCAGAGGGCCAGCAAAGACATGATGGGCTAAATGGCCTGTTTCATCATTGTAACCACTCTATGTTTCCATTCTGTTTTGTTTGATAATTGCACCTGTGAAGTGCCTTGGGATGTTTTACTGCATTAAAGGCGATATATAAATGGAAGTTGTTGTTGTTGTTATTTCATATATAACCATCCTTGGAGGGAGGTGGTGGTGTAGTGGTAGACTAGTAATCCAGAGGTCCAAGTTAATTCTCTGGGCTACACAGGTTCGAATTCCCCCCACTATTGTTGTAAGAACACGTCTGGTTCACAAGGAAATCTACCATCCTTACCTGGTCTGGCCTACATGTGACTCCAGAGCCAGAGTAACGTGTTTGGCTCCTAAATGGCCTCACAGACTGCTATGAAGCCTGCAAAAAGGAATGAAACTGGACAGATGACCTGGTGTTGACCCGGGAACCAGAAACAAAAACAATGGCAAACTCAGCCCGTTGACCCAACATTCAAATCAGGAGTAGGCCACTCAGCCCCTCGAGCCTGGTCTGCCATTCAATAAGGTCATGGCTGATCTGATTGTAACCTCAACTTCACATTCCTGTCTATCCCTTTCATTCCCTTGCTTATCAAGAATCTGTCTACTTCTGCCTTAAAGGTATCCAAAGGCTCTGCCTCAACCACCTTTTGAGAAAGAGAATTCCAAAGTCTCACGACCCTCTGAGAGAAAATTTTTCTCCTCATCTCTGTCCTAAGTGGGTGACCCGTTATTTTTAAATAGCTGCCTCCGGTTCTAGATTCTCCCACAAGAGGAAGCATCTTTTCCACATCCACCCTGTCGAGTCCCCTCAGGATTTTATATGTTTCAATCAAGTTGCCTCTTACTCTTCTAAACTCCAGTGGATACAAGCCTAGCCTGTCCAACATTTCCTCGTAAGACAACTCGCCCATTCCAGGTATTAGTCTGGTAAACAGTGTGTGAGTGTGAGTGTTTGTGCGTGTCTGAGTGCGTGAGTGTGTGTGTGTGTGTGTCTGAGTGTGTGTGAGTCTGTGCATGAGAGAGGGTGTGTGTGCCTGAGTGTGTGTGTGTGTCTGAGTGTTTGTGAGTGTGTGTGTCTGTGTCTGAGTGCGTGAGACTGAGTGTGTGTGAGTGTTTGTATGTGTGTGTGTCTGTGTCTGAGTTTGTGTTTGTGAATGTGCGTGTGTGTGTGTGTCTGTGTCTGAGTGTTTGTGAGTGTGTGTCTGTGTCTGAGTGTGTATGTGTGAGTGTGTGTGAGTCTGAGTGTATGGGAATGTTTGTGTCTGTGTCTGTGTGTGAGAGAGAGTATGTGTGCCTGAGTGTGCGTTAGTGTGTATGTGTCTGAATGCATGTCTGAGTGTTTGTGTGTGAGTGTGTGTGAGTTTGCGTGTGTGTAAGTCTGAGTGTATGTGTGTGTTTGTGAATGTGTGTGTTTGTGTGTGTGTGAGCGTGTGTATTTGTGTGAGTGTTTGTGTGAGAGTGTGTGTGTGTCTCATTGTGTATAAGTGTGTGTGTTTGTGTGTGTGTGTGCATTTTTGTGTGTGTGTTTGTGTGTTGTGAGTGTGTGTGTATTTGTGCGAGTGTTTGTGTGAGAGTGTGTGTGTGTGTCTCAGTGTGTATAAGTGTGTGTGTTTGTGTGTGAGTTGAATGATGCCAGTTCATATAGAATGACACTGAACAGTCTCCTTTGAGAGATGGGAGCCGAACCTATAGGATCAGTCAGAGGATCGCAAATGAGGAACACTGGACCAGGAAGAGGCCATTCAGCCCCTCGTGCCTGCTCTGTCATTCAATTAGACCTGGGCTGATCTCTGCCCTGGTTTCATTTATCCACCACAGCTCCATGTCTGTGATGTCATTACCCAACGAAAATCTTCTTGAGCTCCATATCAATAATAGATGATATCATTGGAGAAAACTGGAGTGTGAAAACCTGTCTCCTGAAAGGCCTCCTTCCTGATCTTCACTCACCACAATTCCTCTGTATCAAACCCTTCTAACATGTGAAGCACCTCAATCAGATCTCCGACACTCAAGGGAACCTCCTTCTGTTCTCTGCCCGGAGGGCAGGTTCCACCCACAGCATCGCAACCTCCGTCACGGGTTGGCAAGGAGCACAGATGCATAACAGGGATCAAGTCTCCGTTGGCACCAATCTATCCAGCCGGTCCACCGTTTCCCATTCCATCACATTGGGTGACTGGGAATCTCTCCCACTCTTACAGGTCGATATTCATTTGGTTACCAAGTCCCGGAGTGGGACTTGAAACTGGACCTTCTGGCTCAGAAGGGGGGTGGGGGCGCTAACCCCACTTCGTGGGCAGTGCAAGACAAACTTGTACAACCTGTCCCCATGATTGAACCCTCTGAGCGCCGTGCCATGAGGGTGAAATTTTCCTTGGCTTAAGCACCTTATGCAGAGCCATGGCTGAAATTTGATTGTTCTCTGTCTATGCAGGGGTTGGGAGGAGTCAGGCTGTGGAATATTTAAAAAAAAAATTCTCTTCAAATGAAAGCCTGAAGCGACAAGGCATTCACATTAAACGAGGGAGAACTTGGTGAAGGAGAAAGCAATTGTCAATGGGATTACGTGGATGGAAATGATTTCATTTTAAATTAATGAATGAGAGGTCTGGGCTTAGCAGATGGCACGGCGACTGTTTAACTAGACACAGGGGAGAAAGGTAGAGAAATAAAAGAGAGACAGATCAACGCGGTAGAAGGAACAGACAAATGGGAGAAGCAGCGGCAGAAGTGAACTCACTCGGTAGCCTGCTCTGAGTCAGAAGCTCAAATCCCATCCAACTCCCAGGGCAGTGCTGCAGGAGAGCTGCACTGTCAGAGGTACTGTCTTTTGGGCGAGCCTGTTAAACTGAGGTCCCCTTCCCCGTCTATTCAGGTGGCTGTAAAAGACCCCATGGTGCCTGGACCCACGAACCTGCGGCCTCAGTGATAAGACTGAGCCACTGGGCGCCTGAAAGAAAGGCTGGGGGGGAGGGGGAGAGGGAGAGGGAGGTCGAGGGGAGGGGAGGGGGTGGCGATGGTGGCTTCTTGCAATGCGATAACGTCATCAGCTAGGCTGGAGTCCAGCGGTGATCAGAAACCAGGCTCTTCACTGGTGTCTCGCCCGCTTTATTTATTCAACAAACACAACGATTTGCAGCTCAGTGAAACGAATAGGCCTTTGAAAAGGAAGGTGAGCATTTCTATAGAGCCTTTCACAACCTCAGGGCGTCCCAAGGGTTTGACAGTCAATGAAGCACTTTCAAAGTCTCAATGACTGTGGAAATGGGGGGGCAGAGGGGGGGTGGGTGGAGGGAGAGAGAGACGCCAATTTTCGCACAGCAAGATCCCACAAGCAGCCACGTGCCAATGGCCGCATCAAACGTTTTCGTGATGTGGAACGCCCTTGCCTTTTGCTGAAGTGGGCTATGACCCGATGTATAACACATCATCCCCTTTTCAAATGAGGTTTACCTAACGTTCCTGGGTTTCGTTTCTTTATTCTTTGGCGGCAGCGGTGGGAGCTTTGGATTAAGCGGCTTCTGAAGTCGTTTTTTTTCCCTCTCTGTCAGCAATCTCAGCAAGCCACACCATGGAGCGGAGAACACATATATCCGGCCGGCGAGAGAATGCAAAGCCAGGGAACGGTGTGTGGAATACAAATTGAGACACAACAAAAAAACCTGCTGAACACAGAGCGAGCCGATAATCTATAACCCACAGAGGAGCCAAACTGACAACAAAATAGGAAGCAGGTTGAGTGGACTGATCATCCCAATTAACTGGTGGAGTAACAGACAGTTCACCAACACCCTAAGGGATAGGGTTCATCAGCAACGCATAGAATATCCAGCAACTAACAATCTATAGGATATATATAACCCAATAAATATGGAACAAGAAAATGAGATGCTAATCCATAGAATCCAGAACAATCTAACACAACACCGACTTGCATTCATATAGCAGCTTTAGTGCACCTCACGGGAATCTGAGCAAAACCTCACTCAAAGAGGTAGGTTTTAAGGAGCGTCTTAAAGGAGGTAGGTGAGGTCAAGAGGCGGTAGGAGGGAATTCCAGAGCTTAGGGCCTCGAAGATAAAAGACATGGTTGCCAATGATGGGGTCTGTGGGTGGTGAAGAGGAGGGATTTGGAGGAGTGCAGAGGTTTCACATGGTCGTAGGGCTGGAGGAGGTTGCAGAGAAGAGAAGAATTTTTTTTTAATTCATTCATGGGATGTGGGTGTCACTGGCTGGGCCAGCATTTATTGCCCATCCCTAATTACCCTTGAGAAGGTGGTGGTGAGCTGCCTCCTTGAACTGCTGCAGTCCATGTGGTGTAGGTACACCCACAGTGCTGTTAGGGAGGGAGTTCCAGGATTTTGACCCAGTGACAGTGAAGGAACGGCGATATATTTCCAAGTCAAGGTGGTGTGTGGCTTGGAGGGGAGCTTTCAGGTGGTGATGTTCCCATGTACCTGCTGTCCTTGTCCTTCTAGATGGTAGTGGTCGTGTGTTTGGAAGGTGCTGCCTAAGGAGCCTTGGTGAGTTCCTGCAGTGCATCTTGTAGATGGTACACACTGCTGCTACTGTGTGTCGGTGGTGGAGGGAGTGAATGTTTGTGGGTGTGGTGCCAATCAAGTGGGCTGCTTTGTCCTGGACGGTGTCAAGCTTCTTGAGTGTTGTGGGAGCTGCACTCACCCAGGCAAGTAGAGAGTATTCCATCACACTCCTGACTTGTGCTTTGTAGATGATGGGCAGGCTTTGTGGAGTCAGAAGGTGAGTTACTAGCCACAGGATTCCTCATCCTTGACCTGCTTTTGTAGCCACAGTATTTATGTGGCTAGTCCAGTTCAGTTTCTGGTCAATGGTAACCCCCAGGATATTGATAGTGTGGGATTCAGTGATGATAATGCCATTGAACATCACAGGGCGATGGTTGGATTCTCCCTTGCTGGAGACGGTCATTGCCTGACACTTGTGTGGCGTGAATGTTACTTGCCACTTGTCAGCCCAGGCCTGGATATTGTCCAAGTCTTGTTGCATTTGGACACGGACTGCTTCAGTATCTGAGGAGTCGCGAATGGTGTTGAACATTGTGCAATCATCAGCGAACATCCCCACTTTTGACATTATGATGGAAAGGAGGTCATTGATGGACCAGCTGAAAATGGTTGGGCCTAGGACACTACCCTGAGGAACTCCTGCAGTGATGTCCTGGAACTGGTATGATTGACCTCAAACAACCACAACCATCTTCCTTTGTGTTAGGTATAACTCCAACCATCGGAGAGTTTTCCCCCTGATTCTCATTGACTCCAGTTTTGCTAAGGCTCCTTGATGCCACACTTGGTCAAATGCTGCCTTGTTGTCAAGGGCAGTCACTCTCACCTCACCTCAGAGTTCAGCTCTTTTGTCTATGTTTGAACCAAGGCTGTAATAAGGTCAGGAGCTGAGTGGCCCTGGCGGAAACCAAACTGGGCATCAATGAGCAGGTTATTACTAAGCAAATGCCGCCTCATTGCACTGTTGATGACCCCTTCCATCACTTTACTGAGATTGAGGGGAGGCTAATGGGGCGATAATTGGCCAGGTTGGATTTGTCCTGCTTTTTGTGTACAGGGAATATCTGGACAATTTTTCACATTGCTGGGTAGATTCCAGTGTTGTAGCTGTACTGGAACAGCTTGGCTAGAGGCGCAGCAAGTTCTGGAGCACAAGTCTTCGGTACTATTGCCGGAATAATATGAGGGCCCATAGTCTTTGCAGTATCCAGTGCCTTCAGCCATTTCTTGATATCACATGGAGTGAATCAAATTGGCTGAAGACTGGCATCTGTGATACTGGGGACCTTCGGAGGAGGTCGAGATGGATCATCCACTTGGCACTTCTATCTGGAGATTGTAGCAAATTCTTCAGCCTTATCTTTTGCACTGATGTGCTGGGCTCCTCCATCATTGAGGATGGGGATATTTGTGGAGCCTCCTCCTCCAGTGAGTTGTTTAATTGTCCAACACCGTTCATTGCTGGATGTGGCAGGACTGCAGAGCTTAGATCTGATCCGTTGGTTGTGGGATCGCTTAGCCTTGTCTATCACTTGCTGCTTATGCTGTTTGGCACGCAAGTAGTCCTGTGTTATAGCTTCATCAGGTTGGCACCTCATTTTAAGGTATGCCTGGTGCTGCTCCTGGCATGCCCTCCTGCACTCTTCATTGAACCAAAGTTGATCCCCTGGCTTGGCAGTAATGGTATAGTGGGAGATATGCTGGGCCATGAGGTTACAGGTTGTGGTTGAGTATAATTCTGCCTCTGCTGATGGCCCACAGTGTCTCATGGTTGCCCAGTTGTGAGTTGTTAGATCTGTTTAAATCTATCCCATTTAGAATGGTGTGGTGTCACACAACATGGTGGAGGGTATCCTCAAAGTGAAGGCGGGACTTCGTCTACACAAGGACTGTGCGGTGGTCACTCCTACCAATACTGTCATGGACAGATGCATCTGCGGCATGGTGAGGTATGTTTTTCCCTCTTTTTGATTCCCTCACCACCTGCCGAAGACCCAGTCTAGCAGCTATGTCATTTAGGACTCGGCCAGCTCGGTCAGTAGTGGTGCTACCGAGCCACTCTTGGTGATGGACATTGAAGTCCCCCACCCAGAGTACATTCTGCACCCTTTTTACCCTCAGTGCTTCCTCCAAGTGGTGTTCAACATGGAGGAGCATTGATTCATCAGCTGAGGGAGGGTGGTATGTGATAATCAGCAGGAGGTTTCCTTGCCCGTGTTTGACCTGATGCCATGAGACTTCATGGAGTCAATGCTGAGAACTCCCAGGGCAACTTCCCCCCGACTGTATACCTCTGTGCCGCCACCTCTGCTGGGTCCTCCCTGTCGGTGGGACAGGACATACCAGAGATGGTGATGGTGATGTCTGGGACATTATCTGTAAGATATGATTCCGTGAGTATGATTATGTCAGGCTGTTGCTTGACTAGTCTGTGAGACAGCTCTCCCAATTTCGGCGCAAGACCCCAGATGTTTGTAAGGAGGACTTCGAAGGGTCAGCAGGGAAGAATTTGCTGTTGTCGTTTCCAGTGCCTTGGTCGATGCCGGGTGGTCCGTCCAGTTCCATTCCTTTGAGACTTCTTAACGGCTTGATACAACTGAGTGGCCTGCTAGGCCATTTCAGAGGGCATTTAAGAGTCAACCACATTACTGTGGGTCTGGAGTCACATGTAGGCCAGACCAGGGAAGGATGGCAGATTTCCTTCCTTAAAGGGCATTAGTGAACCAGATGGATTTTTACAATAATCGGCAATGGTTTCATGATCATCATCAGAGTCTTAATTCCAGATTTTTATTGGCTTCAAATTCCACCATTCGAACCTTGCTGAGTTGTTCTCACAGAGAGCCAGCATGGCACAATGGGCTGAATGGCCGCTTCTAGGATTCTAAAATGGGGAAAGTGAAGCCACAGAGGGGTTTGAACACAAGGCATTGCTGGATCGCGTGCCTGTGTAGGTGAGCAAGGCTTGGGCGGTAGGCAGTAGAAGTTTGGATAAGCTCACGTTTTTTTTAAATATTCGCTCACAGGATGTGGGCTTCGCTGGCTGGGCCAGCATTTATTGCCCATCCCTAATTGCCCTTGAGAAGGTGGTGGTGAGCTGCCTTCTTGAACCGCTGTAGTCCATGTGTTGTAGGTACACCCACAGTGCTGTTAGGGAGGGAGCGCCAGGATTTTGGATGCTGATGGCTGACCAGGAGAACAGAGGAATAGTTGAGTCTAGAAGACTCTGCAAGGCCTCAGTAACAGGTTCTCTGACTGTGGAGCCAATTGCTCCAATGGGGCCTTGTGCCGGCTCATTAAGATTGGCTGAACTATTTCCTTCCTTTTTTTCCTTTTATGGAAAGTGGATGTCACTGGCAAGGCCAGCGTTTGTTGCCCTTGAATGGAGTAGCTTGCTTGGCCATTTCAGAGGGCATCTAACAGTCAACCACATTGCTGTGGGTCTGGGGTCACATATAGGCCAAACCGGGTAAGGGCAGCAGATTTCCTTCCCTAAAGGGCATTTGTGAACCAGATCGGTTTTTACCACAGTTGATGATAGTTTCATGGTCACTGTTACTATTCAATTCCATCAGCTTCCATGGTGGGATTTGAATCCATATCCCCAGAGGCCTGGGCGTTTGGATTACTATTCCAATAGACATTGCCACTATACCAGCAGCCCCCCCACCACCCCCCTGCCCCGTTTCTTTGCTGACATTTCTACAGTTCAATGATCCGCCATGCATGTGGTCACTGGACAAAACTGAGAGATTACATCCATAAGGAACACTTGAACAGGTTGCACCTCTTTTCCCTAGAAAAGAGAAGGCTGAGGGGGGTGCAGTTGGGGGTGACCTGATGGAGGTCTTTAAGCTTATGAAAGGGTTTGATAAGATAGGCATAAAGAAAATACTCCCACTTGCTGGGTGGGTGGGGGGCATCAACCTGATCCAGACCAACCATTTGAGTCAACTAGGAGGCTGAGTTGCTACAGCAACATACACTTTTATCTGTGAAGTTGTGGTCTGGAGCTATGGAAGCATTAGACAAGGCTCCAATTTCCTTTCCATCACATGGCTGACCAGGAATCTCTCCCACTCTTACTGCCTGCTGTTGGCATGTGTTGGCAGGATTTACAAGCTGATATGCAACCTGTTTGGCCACATCATGAATGTGACTTCCTTGGCCATCAAGTCCTGGAGTGGGACTTGAACCTAGAGCTTCTGGCTCAGAGGCAGGGACACTAACCACTATGCCACAAGACCTCCAAACCAGAGCTAGGCATCATGAATATAAGAATATAATAAATTAATTAGGGAATTCAAGAGAAACTTCTCTACCCAGGGATTAATGGAATGCGTTACCACATGGAGTGGTTGGAGTGAATGGCATAGATGCATTTAAAGGGAATCTAGATAAGCACATGAGGAAGAAAGGAATATGTTCATAGGGATGGATGAAGTAGGGTTGGAGGAGGTTCATGTGGACTGTAAATGTTGGCTTGGACCAGTTGGGCCGAATGGTCTTTTTCTGGGCTGTAAATAACTTGTAACATTTTAGAACTGCTAAACATCCAACAGCTTACAGAACCATTGAGTCCCACAAAGCCACATATTAACCCATGTGTCTTTCAGCCACTTTTCTCAAGGGCCTCAACCTCTCCACACTCTTGGATTTGTTTGACCCCTCCAACTTTCTCCTCCACTTCTCTGTGATGCCATTTTGTGGTTCAGTTCCTGCCTAACCAACATGGCTGACATGTCCCTTCAGATGCCTTCTCCTCCTGTATGTGCTGAGCAAACCCAGATGTAAGGTTTCATCCTTCACCACACCTCATGCCCCATCCTAGTTCACATCGGCATCGCTGCCTTTGAGTGATATTAATTGCTAAGCATTGTGTCAATTGTGACTCAGCGGGTAAGACCCTTGCCTCTGAGTCTCAAAGTTTTAGAATTTTGTGAGTCCCGTTCCAGTGACTTGAGCGCAATAATCGAGGTGGGTATTGCAGAGAGAGTGCTGCAGTGTCGGGGGTGCGTATTTCAGAGGCGACGTTAAACAGAGGCATGGTCTGTTCTCGCAGGAGGATGCAAGTTATCCTACTGCACCAATTCGTAGAAGAGCAGGAGAGTTATCCCTGGAGTCCTTGTGAATATTTATCCCTCAAACAGCATCTCTATCTCTCTATATCTCTATCTCTATATGGCCAGCCCAGTGCAGTTTCTGGTCAATGGTAACCCCCAGGATGTTGATAGTGGGGGAATCAGTGATGGTAATGCCATTGAACGCCAAATGGAACTGGTTAAGTTCTCTCTTGTTGGATATGGGCATTGCCTGGCACTTGTATGGCGTGAACTTACACTGAGCAGCTCAAGCCTGATTGTTGCCCGGATCTTACTGCATAAAGGTACAGCAGCAGGTTATCACATTGCCATTTGTGGGAGCCTGCTGTGTGCAAATTGATTGCTGCATTTCCTGCATTACAGCAGTAACTACAAACATACTTCATTAGCCCTAATAAAGCAAAATACTGCGGATGCTATTAACACATTCTGCTATTTTGCTTTCAGACAGTGCTGACCTTTATTCTGCTACTAACCCCTACTCTGGACCAATGCTTTGTTCCTTTCTTACTACAATTCCCTTTCTTTGCCTTTTGTTCCATGACAGCTTTGTAATTAAATCTCCACTGCACTCGGACCTAACCCTGACCTACCCTTTTCACTCCACCTGACCCTCTCCCCTTTTTCCAACACCATTGAACCCATCACACCCCTACCTCTCTTCGGTTCTAAAGAAGAGTCATATTGGACTCGAAACATTAACTCTGTTTCTCTCTCCACAGATGCTGCCTGGCCTGCTGAGTGTTTCCAGCCTTTTTTTTGTATTCATCGGCTGTAAAGCCCTTTGAGATGTCCTGAGCTTGTGAAAGGCAGTGATAAACACAACTTTCTTTTTGAATTGCTTTAACTGCCCTGCGTAACCTGAAGACATCAATCAATACCTCTCCAGCATCACTCTCTAATCCCCCTTCACCCCGAATTCCATCACCCTTTCCTACTGCTTATTCAGCCAAAATCTGCACTAAACATATTAATAAGGGGGTAGCAGGGGTGGGGGGAAGAAGGCATTGGGGGATTAATTTTGACTTGGTGTGTTAATGTCAACCGGATGATAGTTAATCAACCACCACTCCTGATTTTTATTTTCATTGAAGTCAATACAATTTAAACTGCAGGCAGTAAGATCTGGGCAACATTCAGGCTTGAGTTGATCAGTGTAAGTTCACACCATACAAGTGCCAGGCAACGCCCATATCCAACAAGAGAGAACTTAACCATTTCCATTTGGCGTTCAATGGCATCGCCATCACTGATTCCCCCGCTATCAACATCCTGGGGGTTACCATTGACCAGAAACTGCACAGGAGTGGCCACATAAATACTGTGACTACAAGGGCAGGTCAAAGGCTGGGAATTTTGTGGAGGGTAACTCACCTCCTGACTCCCCAAAGCCTGTCCACCATCCACAAGGCACACATCAGGAGTGTGATGCAATATTCCCCACTTATCTGGATGAGTCAGCTCCAACAACACTCAGGAAGCTTGACACCATCCAGGACAAAGCAATCCGTTTGATTGGCACCTCATGGACTGTAGTCATTCAAGAAGGAAGCTCACCACCATCTTCTCAAGGGCAGTTAGGGATAGGCAATAAATGCTGGCCTAGCCGGCGATGCCCACATCCCATGAATGAATTTAAAAAACCTCATCTGCCACTTTGAACTGCTGCAGTCCATATGGTGTTGATAGGGAGGAGAATTCCAGGTTTTTGATCCAGCAACAATGAAGTAATCCCCCCATCTGCCATCTTCAACATTCACTCCCTCCACTACCAGCAGTGAGTACAATCTACAAGATGCACTGCAGGAATTCACCAAGGGTCCTTAGACAGCACCTTCCAAACCCATGACCACTACCATCTAGAAGGACAAGGGCAGCAACTGCATGGTCACAGCACTCTGACTTGGAAATATATCACTATTCCTTCGCTGTCGCTGGGTAAAAATCCTGGAACCCCCTCCCTAACAGCACTGTGGGTGTACCTACACCACATGGACTGCAGCGGTTCAAGGAGGTGACTCACTGTCACCTTCTCAAGGGCAATTAGGAATGGGCAATAAATGCTGGAGTAGCCAGTGATGCCCATATCCTGTGAGTGAGTAAAAAAGACTCTGCTAATTCTAGCCTCTCAAGCATCACTAATTTTTTTCTTTCATGGGACGTGGGCATTACTAGCAAGGCTGGCATTTGTTGCCCATCCCTAACTGCCCTTGAACTAAGTTACTTACTAGGCCATTTTGAGGGCACTTCAGAGTCAACCACATTACTATGGGGGTCTGGAATCACAGGTAGACCAGACCAGGTAAGGACGGCAGATTTCCTTCCCTAAAGGGCATTCGTGAATCCTATGGGTTTTTAGTGACAATCAATGCTAGTTTTATGCTCACCATTATTGAGACTCACTATATTCCAGATTTTATGAATTGAATTTAAATTCCACCAGCTGCCCTGGTGAGATTTGAACCCATGTTCCCAGAGCATTAACCTGGGCCTCTCCGATGCTGAACGTTCAGTGCTCAGCAAAGGACTTAGTTTCATACCCTTACGCCCTCATCTCAATGAATTTCGGGCTCGGCATGATGCTGAACTCTTCTTCCGCCGTCTTCGTCTCCGTGCTCACTTCTTTGGGCAGGAGTCCTCTCCCCGTTCAACGGATCCTTTTACCCACCTCCAATATTCTCCCTCCACTTGGACCCCTCCCTCTGGATTCTTACCTTCTCTTGATCTTTTCATTGAGAACTGTCGGCGTGACATTAGCCGTCTCAATTTCTCTGCTCCTCTCACCCATTCTAATCTGTCTCTCTCTGAACTCACTGCACTCCGTTCTCTCAGGTCCAACCCCAACATTGTCATCAAACCCGCTGACAAGGGTGGTACTGTTGTTGTCTGGTGCATTGACCTCTACCTCGCGGAGGCTGAGCGCCAACTCGCAGACACTTTCTCCTACCTCTCCCTGGACCATGACCCCACCACAGAACATCAAGCCATTGTTTCCAGGACTGTCACTGACCTCCTCTCCTCTGGAGATCTTCCTCCCACAGCTTCCAACCTGATAGTCGCCCAACCTCGGATGGCCCGCTTCTACCTCCTACCCAAAATCCACAAACAGAACTGTCCTGGCAGACCGATTGTGTCAGCCTGTTCCTGCCCCACGGAACTCATTTCTCGTTATCTTGACTCCCTTCTCTCTCCCCTTGTCCAGTCCCTTCCCACCTACATCCGTGATTCCTCTGACACCTTACGTCACATCAACAATTTCCAGTTCCCTGGCCCCAACCGCTTCCTCTTCACCATGGATGTCCAATCCCTCTACACCTCCATCCCTCACCAGGATGGTCTGAGGGCCCTTAGCTTCTTCCTTGAACAGAGGCCCGAACAATCCCCATCCACCACTACTCTCCTCCGTCTGGCTGAACTTGTTCTCACACTGAACAATTTCTCCTTTAACTCCTCTCACTTCCTCCAAATAAAAGGTGTGGCTATGGGTACCCGCATGGGCCCCAGCTATGCCTGTCTCTTTATGGGGTATGTGGAACATTCCTTGTTCCAGTCCTACTCCGGCCCCCTCCCACAACTCTTTCTCCGGTACATCGATGATTACTTCGGTGCTGCTTCATGCTCTCGTCGGGACCTGGAAAAATTTATTAATTTTGCTTCCAATCTCCACCCCTCCATCATTTTCACATGGTCCATCTCTGACACTTCTCTTCCCTTCCTTGACCTCTCTGTCTCAATTTCTGATGATAGACTGTCCACCAATATCCATTACAAGCCTACCGACTCCCACAGCTACCTCGACTACAGCTCCTCACACCCCGCTTCCTGTAAGGACTCCATCCCATTCTCTCAGTTCCTTCGTCTCCATCGCATCTGTTCTGATGACACTACCGACATGTCCTCCTTCTTCCTTAACCGAGGTTTTCCACCCACGGTCGTTGACAGGGCCCTCAACCGTGTCCGGCCCATATCCCGCGCATCCTCCCTCACGCCTTCTCCTCCCTCCCAGAAACATGATAGGGTCCCCCTTGTCCTCACTTATCACCCCACCAGCCTCCGCATTCAAAGGATCATCCTCCGCCATTTCCGCCAACTCCAGCATGATGCCACCACCAAACACATCTTCCCTTCACCCCCCCTGACGGCATTCCGTAGGGATCGTTCCCTCCGGGACACCCTGGTCCACTCCTCCATCACCCCCTACTCCTCAACCCCCACCTATGGCACCTCCCCATGCCCACGCAGAAGATGCAACACCTGCCCCTTCACTTCCTCTCTCCTCACCGTCCAGGGGCCCAAACACTCCTTTCAAGTGAAGCAGCATTTCACTTGCATTTCCCCTAACTTAGTCTACTGCATTCGTTGCTCCCAATGCGGTCTCCTCTACATTGGAGAGACCAAACGCAAACTGGGCGACCGCTTTGCAGAACACCTGCGGTCTGTCCGCAAGAAAGACCCAAACCTCCCTGTCGCTTGCCATTTTAACACTCCACCCTGTTCTCTTGCCCACATGTCTGTCCTTGGCTTGCTGCATTGTTCCAGTGAAGCCCAACGCAAACTGGAGGAACAGCACCTCATCTTCCGACTAGGCACTTTACAGCCTTCCGGGCTGAATATTGAATTCAACAACTTTAGATCTTAAACTCCCCCTCCCCCCATCCCCACCCCGTTTCTCCCCCCTCCCTTTTTTTTCAATAATTTATATAGATTCTTCTTTCCCCACCTATTTCCATTATTTTTAAATCTAAAACTAAAACTTTGTTAGTCTTTCCACCCCACCCCCACTAGAGCCGTACCTTGAGTGTCCTGTCTTCCATTCTTAATTAGCACTTTTCTTAGACAATATCACCACCTTCAACACCTCTTTGATCCTTTTGTCTGTGACATCTTTTGATTATCTGCTCCTATCACTGCTTGCTTATCTCCACAATCACCACACCCTCAACTTCTCTCTCCCCACCGCCCCCCACCTTAAACCAGCTTATATTTCATCTTTCTCCTAACTATAGTCAGTTCTGCCGAAGGGCCATGAAGGCTCGAAACGTTAACTGATTTCTTCTCCGCCGATGCTGCCAGACCTGCTGAGTTTTTCCAGGTAATTCTGTTTTTGTTTTCCTCTGGATTACTAGTCCGGCGACCTTAACGCTAGTTCTGTTTTCCTAGGGGGGTAAATAGGGATGGGCAACAAACGCTGACCTTGCCAACGTTGGCCATATCCAGACAATGAATGAAAAAAGTCTGGAAAGATGTAAAATGGTTTTACCAATTCACAATCACTCACTTTCCAGGAAGGGGAGGAATCAAACTCTGCCAGTTTAAGTAAGTCCAGTTATAACTGTGGACAGTAGATTAACCAAATGATAAACAAAAGGACTTTAAAATATTGCCGGTCATTCTGGAAAAGTGCAGCTAATGTTCACATAACTGCAATGACCCCAGATGGGTGAATCATGGAATCACACAGGGAATAAAGGGCTAACATCTCATCACAACCCAACAGTTGAGTTGAGCTTCAATCTTCCTTAAAGATAGTGGTCAGCACTCAACAAGGAATGGACAATGTGGCTCCTGCTCCATAACTGGAAGGTTAGGAATGACCTGAAGCCTGACTGTGGCTACGAGTCCCAGATCAATGAACAACAGCAACAGCTTAGATGTATATAGTGCATCTAACATTCCCAGGTGCTTCACAGGAGCGTTATCAAACAAAATACGATATTGAAGCACATAAAGAGATGTTCAGGCAGGTGACCCAAAAGCTTGGTCAAAGAGGGAGGCTTAAAGAAGTGTCCTAAAGGAGGGAAGCGAGGGAGAGAGGCGGGGAGGTGTAGGGAGGGTGTTTCAGAGCCTGGGGCCCAGGCAACCGAAGGCATGGCCGCCAATGGTGGAGCGATGAAAATCGGGAATTGTCAAGAGGCCAGGATGAGAGGAGCGCAGATATCTCGGAGAGTTGGGCGAGGTGGGGGGAGGGTTGGAGGAGATTACAAAGATAGGGAGGGGTGAGGCCATGGAAGGATTTGAAAACAAAGATGAGAATTTTAAAATCAAGACATTACTTGACCGACATCACATCCAGCTGCCGCTAAGATCCATTCCGGGAGCCACATCACATCCAGCTTCCCGCTAAGATGCAGCCTAGGAGCCACATCGCATCAAACTGCCGCTAAGATCCCTTCTGGGAGCCACCTCATTTGCCACTCGTCATCTCAGAAGGCAATCGATTGGCTGGCCAGACGAAGCATCCCCATTGTAGGCTGCCCCTGTTGTAGCACTGGCAGCCAAACGATCCCCACCCCTCAAGCACTGCCCGTCTGGTACATGTCGGACTGCACCCACATGTACACACACACACATATACACAAACACACGTATACACACACACATATACACACACACACACATATACACAAACACACATATACACACACACACACATATACACACACACATATACACACACACACACATATACACAAACACACATATACACACACACATATACACACACACACACATATACACACACACACATATGCACATACACATATACACACACACATATACGCACACACACACAAACATGCACGCACACACACACAAACATGCACGCACACACACACATATATATTATATACAAAACATAATGATTCAGACATTGCAGCCTGACGCTGTCAAGACCAGAATACCAGACCATTCATTCCATTAATTCTTTCATGGGCGTTTGGATCACCTGACCATGACTGACCAATCACCAGGAACTGGCCTACCTGCGATTGATGGACCCTTCAAGCCTGATCGGATTAATTCCATCTTTCTCTCTGCACCACCCCCTGCACCCCACTCCCCCTCACTGCCCCCGTTGATTTTTATAGGGAGATTAGAAGTAAGGAATAAATTAGACACCTTGGGATTTTTAAAAAGCTATGTTGAAGGCACTATAGAAATGCAAGTTGTTGCTGGGCTGGTGAGCAGTTTGAAAAGTGGGGGTGGGGGTGGTGCAAGGGGTGTCCGGGGGAGGGGTGGGGGGGGGGTGGCGGTGGGTGCGTGGGCCCATCTCTCAGCCAAAGGGCAGAGAGATGTCAAGCTGTGAACCAAGGGGACTAACTCCCTCAGCAGCTTAGGGTGTGTCCTTGCCTTCATGTGGGCCTCCTGAATGGAGGGCGCTTTCAAAATGAAAGTGTTCCCTTGGACGCACGACTGAGTGTGTCACCGAGCCGTACAGACTAAGAAGGGGTCGACATCGTATCCTCAGTGTGGGCTGGGACTTCTAATCACAGTGCTAATGGCAGTCAGAGGGTCTGTGCCATTGATCTGAGTCTCTCTAGGTCGGGGGCAAGGGGAAAAGCAGTCCGGGTTTGCGTTCCTGCTTGTGTTCCAGTGACTCCTCCTGCGTGGGTGTTGGGTGAAGACAGGGTTTGCTGCCCCCTGCCCCATGACCACTCCCCTGATCTTTCCCCCTCACCCTGCCAGTGCATCCCCTTCAGGTATTTATGCAATCCCCTTTTTGAAAGTTCCTATTGAATTAGCTTTCTCCAGGCAATGCACTTCAGATTGTAAAAACTCATCACGTTAAAAAATTCTCCTCATCTCCCCCGCTGGTTCTTTTCCCAATTACTTTAACTCTGTGTCCTCTGCTCACCATTGCTCCTGCTAGTGGAAACAGTTTCCCTTCTTTACTCTACCAAAACCCCTCATGGCTTTGAACACCTCCATCAAATCTTCCCTCAATTTCCCCTGCTTGAAGGCGAGCAATCCTATCTTCTCCAGTCTCCCCACATATCTCAGATCCCTCATCCTTGACACCATTTGAGTCAGTCCCTTCTCCACCTTTTCCAAGTCCTTCTCAAAGTGTGGTGCTCAGAAATGGACATAATATTCCAACTCGCCAAGACTCCTTTGACTGTATCTTCTAAGCCTGTGACCTCTATCACCAAGAAGGACAAGGGTTGCAGGCGCATGGGAACACCATGGGAACTGCCAACTTCCCTTCCAAACCACGTACCATCCTGACTTGGAAATATATTGTCGTTCCCTCACTGTTGCTGGGTCAAAATCCTGGAACTCCCTTCCTTAAACAGCACTGTGGGTGTCCCTACACCACAGGGACTGCAGCGATTCAAGAAAGCAGCTCACCACCACCTTCTCAAGGTGTTGGATCCTGTGGATCCTCATTGCCAGTTTGTTGTAAGTAGTAGCCGAGCTGAAGCTATTGATAGAGTTGATCAGCAGGCACTTCTTAGGTGTAAGCTTTAAGTTTACTTACAAAGGTTCTCAGCAGCAACTATACGTGTGCTTTCACTTTAAACCCTATCTCTACGCTACTATTGACTACAGACTTGGCCCACACTTCTCTCCTATTGAGTGCTAAAGATCATGTGATCTTCCTTAACAGGATCATTCTTGAAGGTATATTACACATTAGCTAAAACCATAATTGCCATAATTCCCCCTTTACTTGAATATACATTTTATATTTCCAAATACAATTTTGTTTTCGCTGCTAAGTCATTTTTCTCATTTTTTGGCTAGTGGAGATTGTTCCCTGCTTCTCGGCAGAGCCTTGCATTTTCACACTCTTTTTGGCTCGGGTTACGTGCCCAATGTGGCGGACAGCACCGTTTTGCATGCCCTGTATGGCTTTTGAATCTCTTACTGCGCTTTCCATGACCAGTGCCATCTCTAGCGCCTTCTTGAAATCCAAATTCGTTTTGGACAATAATCTCTTCTGAATCGTGTCCTCATTCACACCGCACACTAAACGATCTCTGAGCATGTCGTTTAGAGATGTACCAAACTCACAATGTTCCGTTAACTTCTTCAAACCTGCCAGATAGAACGCAACTGTCTCCCCGGGGCACTATTTCTCAAGTTAAACCTAAACCTTTGCATCATTGCTGAGGGCTTTGGCTGATAATGACCCTTCACAAGGTCCACCAATTCATCAACATTTTTTGAATCTGGGGCACTGGGTGCCATTAAACTACAAATCAAGCTGTAGGCTTTATTCCCACAAGAACTTAAGAGGATTGCTCGCCTCTCCTCTTCCCCCCATAATCTCATTCACTTAGAAAAAGTACGTGAGCGTTCAATATAATGAGGTCAATCATCCGTGGCTGGATTGAAAGGATCAATTCTTCTGAATTGCGGCACTCTAAGAGGGAATTGCTTCTTCGATTCGAACGGAACTTCTACTTACAATTATTGGGCGAGGTACAGTGCCGAGTTATTTTCAACTTGATTTCTTCCGCTTTAATCTTGTTTTATCCTTGTTGCCAGTTTTTTGGGTCCTGTGGATCCTCATCGCCAGTTTGTTGTGAGAGGTGGTTGAGTTGGTACTATTGATAGAGTTGATCAGCAAACACTTCTTCGGTGTAAGCTTTAAGTTTATTTACAAAGGTACTTAGCAGCAATTACACATGTGCTTTCAGTTCAAACTCAATCTCTACACTACTAACTACTAAACTCTGAAGTAGCCTACACTACTCCCCCCCTCCCCCTCCCCCCATCCCCACCCCGTTTCTTCCCCCTCCCTTTTGTTTTTTTTTCAATAATTTATATAGATTCTTCTTTTCCCACCTATTTCCATTATTTTTAAATCTACAACTAATACCTTGTTAGTCTTTCCACCCCACCCCCACTAGAGCTGTACCTTGAGTGTCCTGCCATCCATTCTTAATTAGCACTTTTCTTAGATAATATCACCACCTTCAACACCTCTTTGATCCTTTTGTCTGTGACATCTTTTGATTATCTGCTCCTATCACTGCTTGCTTATCCCTACAACCACCCCACCCTCAACTTCTCTCCCCCCGCCCCCCACCTTAAACCAGCTTATATTTCACCCCTCTCCTAACTATACTTCAGTTCTGTTGAAGGGTCATGTTGGACTCGAAACGTCAACTCTTTTCTTCTCCACCGATGCTGCCAGACCTGCTGAGTTTTTCCAGGTAATTCTGTTTTTGTTTTGGATTTCCAGCATCCACAGTAGCTTTTTGTTTTTACACTACTCTCCTATTGGGTACTAAAGATGGTGTGATCATCCTTAACAAGCATTATTCTTAAAGGTATATTACACATTGGATAAAACCATAATTATCTCCCAAGGGCAATTAGGGATGGACAATAGAGGTTGGACTGACCAGTGATGCCCTCATCCCACAAATAAATAATAATAAAATCTGAGGTCTAACTATTTCTTTATTAAGGTTCAGCACAATGTTCTTGCTGGGTCAGTAGCTCGTCTTAAATCCCAGACCACAGGAGGTAATTTCAACATAGTCCTTTTCTCTCAGTCAATATCTGGCTCGAGGGAGAATGTGAGAAAGGAGAAGCAGAGGCAGAGAGATAGAAACACAAAACAGAGAGATAGAAAGAGAAAAAAAAAGATGTTAAATACAGACAGTGCAAGGAGCTGTGGGAAGCAATAGGGCAGATATTCAAAGAGTCACACATAAGGAGGGGAACAAACAAAGAGGTGGAGAAAGAAAAAGAGAAGCACAGAGAGAGAGAGAGAGAGAATAAAAGACTTGGAAAATGAGACAGTGAGAATTATGGTTTTATTTAGTTGTAATACACCTTTAAGAATAAAAAACAAAAACAGAATTACCTGGAAAAACTCAGCAGGTCTGGCAGCATCGGTGGAGAAGAAAAGAGTTGACGTTTTGAGTCCTCACGACCCTTCAACAGAACTGAGTATAGTTAGGAGAGGGGTGAAATATAAGCTGGTTTAAGGTTGGAGGGGGTGGGGGGAGAGCGAAGTTGAGGGTGGGGTGGTTGTAGGGATAAGCAAGCAGTGATAGGAGCAGATAATCAAAAGATGTCACAGACAATAGGATCAAAGAGGTGTTGAAGGTGGTGATATTGTCTAAGAAATTGTGCTAATTAAGAATGGATGGCAGGATACTCAAGGTACAGCTCTAGTGGGGGTGGGGTGGAAAGACTGACAAGGTATTAGTTGTAGATTTTAAAATAATGGAAATAGGTGGGAAAAGAAAAATCTATATAAATTATTGAAAAAAAAACAAAAGGGAGGGGGAAGAAACGGGGTGGGGATGGGGGGAGGGAGTTTAAGATCTAAAGTTGTTGAATTCAATATTCAGCCCGGAAGGCTGTAAAGTGCCTAGTCGGAAGATGAGGTGCTGTTCCTCCAGTTTGCGTTGGGCTTCACTGGAACAATGCAGCAAGCCAAGGACAGACATGTGGGCAAGAGAGCAGGGTGGAGTGTTAAAATGGCAAGCAACAGGGAGGTTTAGGTCTTTCTTGCAGACAGACCGCAGGTGTTCTGCAAAGCGGTCACCCAGTTTGCGTTTGGTCTCTCCAATGTAGAGGAAATCGCATTGGGAGCAACGAATGCAGTAGACTAAGTTAGGGGAAATGCAAGTGAAATGCTGCTTCACTTGAAAGGAGTGTTTGGGCCCTTGGACAGTGAAGAAAGAGGAAGTGAAGGGGCAGGTGTTGCATTTTCTGCGTGGGCATGGGGAGGTGCCATAGGTGGGGGTTGAGGAGTAGGGGGTGATGGAGGAGTGGACCAGGGTGTCCCGGAGGGAACGATCCCTACGGAATGCAGCCAGCGGGGGTGAAGGGAAGATGTGTTTGGTGGTGGCATCATGCTGGAGTTGGCGGAAATGGCGGAGGATGATCCTTTGAATGCGGAGGCTGGTGGGGTGATAAGTGAGGACAAGGGGGACCCTATCATGTTTCTGGGAGGGAGGAGAAGGTGTGAGAGCGGATGCGCGGGAGATGGGCCGGACACGGTTGAGGGCCTTGTCAACGACCGTGGGTGGAAAACCTCGGTTAAGGAAGAAGGAGGACATGTAAGAATAATGCTTGTTAAGAAAGATCACATGATCTTTTGTACCCAATAGAAGAGTACCAAGGGCTACCTCTGTAGTTAGTAGTTAGTAGTGTAGAGATAGGGTTTGAACTGAAAGCACACATGTAGTTGCTGCTGAGTCCCTTTGTGAATAAACTTAAAGCTTACACATAAGAAGTGTCTGCTGATCAACTCTATCAATTGTACCAACTTGACCACCTCTCACAACAAACTAGTGATGAGAATAAAACAAGTTTAACAGAAGAAATCAAGTGAAAAGAAATTGACACTGTATCTTGCTCAGTAATTGTAAGTAGAAGTTCCATTCGAATCGAAGAAGTTATTCCCTCTCAGAATGCTGCAATTTGGAAGAATTGATCCTTTTGTACCAGCCAGAAATGATTGGTCTCATTATTTTGAAAGCCTCGTGTTCTTTTTCCAAGCAAATGAGGTTACGGGGGGAAGAGAAGAGGTGAGTAATCCTCTTAAGTTCTTGTGGGAATAAAGCCTACAGCTTGATTCATAGTTTCATGGCACCCAATGCCCCAGATTCAAAAAATGTTGATGAATTGGTGGACCTTGTGAAGGGTCATTATCAGCCAAAGCCCTCAGCAATGATGCAAAGGTTTAGGTTTAACTTGAGAAATAGTGCCCCAGGGGAGACAGTTGCATTCTATCTGGCAAGTTTGAAGCAGTTGACGGAACATTATGAGTTTGGTACATCTCTAAACGACATGCTCAGAGATCGTTTAGTGTGCGGTGTGAATGAGGATATGATTCAGAAGAGATTATTGTCCGAAGCGTATTTGGATTTCAAGAAGGCGCTAGAGGTAGCGCTGGCCATGGAAAGCGCAGCAAGAGATTCAAAAGCCTTACAGGGCGCGCATAATGTTGCTGTCCTCCACATCGGGCGGGAAACCCCAGCCAAAAAGGGTGCGAAAATGCAAGAGTCTGCTGAGAAGCAGGGAACAGCCCCCTGCTAGCCGGAAATTTGTTTAAAAATGATTTAGCACCAAAAACAAAGAATAATTTCAATAGAGGTGGAAACAAGCAGTCTTCTAATGATTGGCAGTTTTAAAAAAATCAAATGTCACAGAAATGGACATGAGACAGTGCAAGGAAAGATTCAAGCAGGCTTGTAATCAAAAGGAGCCCAACGAAATCTACAATGTAGAAGAGCCTGAAACAACAAATCCAGATATTTACTCGTTGTTTAACCTGAAGGTTGGAAAGACAGAATCAATATTTGTAATAGTGAAAGTAAATGGCAGACCTGTTAGAATGGAAGTGGACACAGGAGCTTCTACTAGAGTAATTGGGGAACATATCTTCAGATATCTGAATAATGGGGAACATCAATTAAGTTTAGAAGAAACATCTACCCAATTAAAAACATAAACAGGTGAAGACATTCAAGTCAAAAGCATAAGCAGAGTAACTGCCCATTATGGAAGCCAAATGGCAAAGCTACCCTTGATGGTGGTAGCAGGCAAGGGGCCAAACCTGCTGGGGTGAGGCTGGCTAAAGGGGATTAAGTTAGAATAGACTGAAATTTTCCAGCTCAGAGCAAGTCGGCTCCCAGAGCTTCTTTGAAAGTACACCACCATCTTTAAGAATGAACTGGGGAAAATCCAGGGCCTGCATTCCAAGATTCATGTGGATCCGGAAGCAACGCCTCACTTCATGAAGGCGAGACTGGAGCCAGGTGTCCAGAGAGAAAAAGGCAACATTCATCTGAACAGACTAGAGAAACTGGGCATTATACAACCTGTTCAGCTCTCAGAATGGGCAGCACCCATAGGTCCTGTCCTTAAACCCGACCAAAACGTCTGAATTTGTGGAGACTACAAAGTGACGGTTAATAAAGTAGCTAAGCTAGACAGGTACCCTATTCCAAAAATCAAAGACCTGTATGCCAAGCTGGCAGGAGGGACAATGTACGCAAAGCTTGACATGAGTCATGTTGATCAACAACTAGAATTGGATAATGCCTCCTGGGAATTTGTCACAATTAATACCCACAAAGGGTTGTACCAATATGCACGATTGAATTTCGGTGTCTCCTCCGCTTGTGCCATCTTTCAGAGAACAATGGAAAGCTTACGGCAGGGACTGCCCCAGGTTGTAGTCTATTTAGACGATGTATTGATGACAGGATTCAATGAAAAAGAGCATTTGGCAAACTTAGAAGTCTTAAAACATTTCTTGCAAGCTGGAGTGCATTTAAAAAAAGAAAAGTGCATGTTCCAAGTGAGGGAGGTAATCTGTTTGGGTCACCGGGTAGATTCACAGGGCCTCCACCCAGTTGCGGAGAAAGTGAGAGCCATAAGAGAGGCACCTGTACCAAAGAACGCCTCAGAGCTCAAACCATTCCTAGGAATGAGCAACTATTATGGACAGTTCTTACCCAATTTGCCTACAGTGCTGTCCCCCCTCATTACCTACTCAAAAAGAACAAATGTTAGTCTTGGGAGGCGCCCTAGAAAGAAACTTTCATAAAGGAGAAACAATTGTTGGACTCGTCCAATCTATTAGTACATTACGACCAGACGAAAGAATTGGTGCTGACGTGAAGCATCTCCCTGTGGAGTGGGAGCAGTGCTCTCCCATCGGATGGACGACGGCACAGAACGGTCAATAGGTTATGTATCAAGGACGCTCACCACAGCGGGAAAGGGAGACTCGCAGATGGAAAGAGAAGGCCTGTCCGTCATCTTTGGTGTCAAGAAATTTCACCAGTACGTACACAGCTGCCATTTTACAATCATTTCAGACCACAAACCATTGCAAGGATTGTTTAGCGAGGACAAGGCTATACCACCCATAGCCTCAGCAAGAATACAACGATGGGCTTTAATTCAGGCAGCATACGAGTACACTTTCGTACATAGGCCTGGAACTCAAATCACAAACACTGATGCACTTAGTCGTTTGCCTTTACAAGAAAATGATGAGGATGTCCCAGTTCCACAGGGACTTGTCTTATTGTTAAATTTCTTAGATTCCTTGCCAGTATGTGCTCGACAGATCAGAGATGGGATAAGTCAGGACCCAGTCCTTTCTCAAGTACGAGAACAAATGCTTCAAGGTTGGTCACAAGAGCCAGTATCTGATGAAATGAGTGATAAAGACAGACAGAGCCAGAGAGTGACACAGATACAAACAGAGCTGGAGAGTGATAGGCGCAGACAGAGCCAGAGAGTCACACAGGTACAGACAGAGCCAGAGAGTCACACAGGTACAGACAGAGCCAGAGAGTCACACAGGTACAGACAGAGCCAGAGAGTCACACAGATACAAACAGAGCCAGAGAGTCACACAGATACAAACAGAGCCAGAGAGTGACACAGATACAAACAGAGCCGGAGAGTGACACAGATACAAACAGAGCCGGAGAGTTACAGGCGCAGACAGAGCCAGAGAGTCACACAGGTACAGACAGAGCCGGAGAGTGACAGGTACAGACAGAGCCGGAGAATGACAGAAACAGGTGGAGCCAGAGAGTGACAAGGTACAGAAAGAGCCAGAGAGTGACACAAATACAGACAGAGCCAGAGAATGCCACAGAGACAGATGGAGTCAGAGAGTGACAGAGACAGACATGGTCAGAGAGTGATTGACAGATATAGACATAGCCAGAGAGTGACACAGAGACATACAGAGCCAGACAATGACACAGAGGCAGACAGAGTCAGACAGTGACAGAGACAGACAGAGCCAGAGAGTGACAGGGACAGACAGAGAGGGAGATAGCGAACAAGAGAAATAAGGAGAAATTGCTTGTCAGAAAGACAGATAGAGAGATAGAGACATTAACAGAGAAAGAGATAGAGCCAGAGAGAGAGAGATAGGTACACGGAGAGATAGTAATGTGTAGCTGCTGGCTCTGATAGTCCATACCCTGGAGTTCTTCACACAGTTCCCACACTTGATGCATTGTCACGGCTCTTTTGATGCCCCCTTGGGGATTGAGAGCAGGGCTGTGCCGTTTGAGTGGGCAAGTCTCCTGGGCACCAAGTAGCTGCTCAGCCCAGGTTGATGGGAAAGGTGATGGAGGGAAAGCAGAGAGTGCCCCATAGAAAACAGATCAGTCGGCACTGGATAAAATCTACCCTAGCCGTGTGCGAGCAACTGCATCTGCTGAATGTCCATAGTGGACAGCTCAGTGAAGCTGATAGTCTCCCTCTGCCCACTTTCTCCTCATCTCTACCCCGTCTGCCTCTTTTTCCATCTTTTTCAGCTTATTTACAAATCCTCTCATGGCCTGGTGCCCTCCCTCCCTCTGTAACCTCCTCCAACCCTAAAACGCACCAAGATTCCTGAACTCCTCTAATTCTGACCCCTTGCAAAGGTATGGATTGGTGGCAATGCCCCTGGCTGCCTCGGCCCAATGGAATTCCCTTCCTAAATTTCCCCGCCTTTCTCTCCTCCTTTAAGACGTTTCTTAAATATTGAGCAAGCTTCCAGCCGCCTGTCCTAATATCTCCTTACGTGGCTCAGTGCCAACTTTTGTTTGGGGAGCCACTCCTGCGGAGCAGCTTGACTATTTTACTATGTTAACGGAGCTACATAAATACAATTTGTTGTTGTTGTCATCCTTCAGCCGCTATTCCTCTGTCCCTTTTCACACCTGTCTCTGGAATTCGCAATGACTTCCTCACTAGAGAGCTCAAGACTTCCATCGGTGATTTTTTAAAAATTCATTCATGGGATGTGGGCATCACTGGCCAGGCCAGCATCCATTGCCCATCCTTAATTGCCCTCGAGAAGGTGGTGGTGAGCTGCCTTCTTGAGCCGCTGCAGTCCATGTGGTGTAGGTACACCCACAGTGTTGTTAGGAAGGGAGTTCCAGGATGTTGACCCGGCGACAGTGAAGGAACGGCGATATATTTCCAAGTCAGGATGGTGAGTGGCTTGGAGGGGAACTTCCAGGTGGTGGTGTTCCCATGTGTCTGCTGCCCTCGACCTTCTAGGTGGTAGAGGTCATGGGTTTGGAAGGTGCTGTCGAAGGAGACTTGGTGAGTTCCTGCAGTGCCTCTGGTAGATGGTACACACTGCTGCTACTGTGCGACGGTGGTGGAGGGAGTGAATGTTGAAGGTGGTGGAAGGGGTGCCAGTCAAGCTGGCTGCTTTGTTCTGGATGGTGTCGAGCTGTTTGAGTGTTGCTGGGGCTGCACTTGTCCAGGAAAGTGGAGAGCATTCCCTCATATAGTGGTATTGTCACTGGACTAGTACTCTAGACGCCCAGCGCCTTCACTCTGGGGACTGGGGTTTGAATCCCACCACGGCAGATGGTGAAATTTGACTTCAATAAAAATCTGGAATTAAAAGTCTGATGATGACCACGGAACCATTGCCGATTGTCATAAAAACCCATCTGGTTCACTAATGCCCTTTAGGGAAGGGAATCTGCTGTCCTTACCTGGTCTGGCCTACATGAGATTCCAGATCCACAGCAATGTGGCTGACTCTGAAATACCCTCTGAACAAGGGCATTTAGGAATGGGCAATAAATGCTGGCCTAGCCAGCGATGCCCACATCCCATGACTGAATAAAAAGAACGCTCCTGACTTGTGCCTTGTAGATGGTGGATGGGGAGTCAGTCACTTGCCGCAGGACTTCCAGCCTCTGACCTGCTCTTGTAGCCACAGTATTTATTTGGCTAATTTACATTATTATTTATTTATATGGCTGGTCCAGTTCAGTTTCTGATCAATGGTAACCCCAGGGTGTCAACAGGGTGCATGCTGGGATTTCCGCCCCTCCATTGTCACCTGATGTGCAAATGAAATGCCAGCAATTGTTGCCAGGGTAGATGCACATCGCTGTTCCCAGCTGTTGGAGATACTCCAAAAAATGCCTTCCCAGTTGGATTATAACCACCACACCCTATGGTTCTACTCCCACCTCCTTCACTCTGTGCCTGAGCCACAAACAATGCTAGGTTACCTCTGATGGTACCGGTGGAAGAATCTGATGTCTGAAATGGGACTCTCAGTGTGGGACAGCTCAAGGCCTCACAGACGGTGAGGTCGGTCGGCACTGCTGCACAGACAGTGCAAACCAGCTGCCAAAGCATCTTCGTGGAGACCCTCGCGCAGGTTTTGGTGAGAGAACTGTGGCATGGGCATGACTTCTTAGAATGATATTTTTCATCAGTGTGGCTTCACTCTGTATCTAACTCCGTGCTGTACCTGTCCTGGGAGTGTTTGATGAGGACAGTGTAGAGGGAGCTTTACTCTGTATCTAAACCCGTGCTGTACCTGTCCTGGGAATGTTTGATGGGGACAGTGTAGAGGCAACTTTCGTCTATATTTAACCCATGCTGTACCTGTCCTGGGAATGTTTGATGGGGACAGTGTAGTGGGAGTTTTACTCTGTATCTAACCTGTGCTGTACTTGTCCTGGGAGTGTTTGATGGGGACCGTGTAGTGGGAGCTTCATTTTGTATCTAACCCCGTGCTGTACCTGCCCTGGGAATGTTTGATGGGGACAGTGTAGACGGATCTTTACTCTGTAACTAACCCATGCTGTACCGGTACTGGGAGTGTTTGATGGGACAGTGTAGAGGGAGATTTACTCTGTATCTAACCTGTGCTGTACATGTCCTGGGAGTGTTTGATGGGACAGTGTAGAGGGAGCTTTACTCTGTGTCTAACACCGTGCTATACCTGTCCTGGGAGTGTTTGATGGGGACAGTGTAGAGGGAGCTTTACTCTGTATCTAACCCATGCTGTACCTGCCCTGGGAGTGTTTGATGGGGTCAATGTAGAGGGTGCTTTACGCTGTATCTAACCCATAGCTGTCCTGGGAGTGGTGGTGTCAGCACTGAATGGTCCATTTCCCAACAGTTACTTACATTAGCAGTGAGGGTGTGCAGACAGCCAGAATTTCTGCTGAGCTCAGGCATCCTCCTGATTTAAATAGAACGTTTCCTGTGAATGAGACTTATGTTCCCATCCCAAATATCTCCGGTGAATTTCCAAAAACCCAATCTCTGTATTTAATATTTAATATACAAACCTGATCTTGCTTGTGCTGCGAGATGTTCCTGAAATGGTATTAATGTTTAATAATTTAATAACTATGATTCATCTCTCAATGATTGCTGCTAATGCAGCCGTGGAACTTGTTCAAGGCATTCAGAAAGAAGACCAAACCAAATCGAGGAAGGAAACGTCATCAGTAACATGGACAGAGAGTTCGCTCCTTTGAGTGGTTTCTGCCCCTTAGTATCTCTCCCTGTCTCTCTCTTCCTCTCCCTATCTCACTCCCACTGTCTCTCTGCTTCTCTCCCTGTGCTGATCCATGGTTGAAATAATGCGTGAAATATAGACAAACTACATAGATAACACTAAAAATACAGGCACCTACCAGGAAATCATGCATAGGCGCAGGCAAAATAATTAGAAATTATCCGTCAAATTCAGGCAAACTTTAGTTAGAAATCAAGCAGAGAAATAAATACGGTTAGCGGGCTATGCAGAGAGGCAGAATATACACCAGCACAGAACAATATATACACCAGCACAAAACAATATATACGCAAGCATTGAACAATATATACACACCACAGAACAATATATACACCAGCACAGAACAATATATACACCAGCACAGAACAATATATACACCAGCACAGAACAATATATACACCAGCACAGAACAATATATACACCAGCACAAAACAATATATACGCAAGCATTGAACAATATATACACCAGCACAGAATAACGTATACACAAGCACAGAACAATATATACACACCACAGAACAATATATACACAGACACAGAACAACATATATACCAGCACAGAGCAAAATATACACTAGCACAGAATAGCATATACACCTGCACAGAGCAATATATACACCAGCACAGAACAACATAACCACCAGCACAGAACAACATATACACCAGCACAGAACATATACACCAACACAGGACAATATATATACCAGCACATAACAACATATACAACAGCACAGAACAATATATACATCAGCACAGAATAATATATACACCAGCAGTGAACAACTTATACATCAGCACAGAACAATATGTACACCAGCACAGAACAACATAAACATCAGCACAGAAAAATATATACACCAGCACAGAACAACATAAACATCAGCACAGAAAAATATATACACCAGCACAGAACAACCTATACGCCAGCACTGAACAACACATACACCACTGCAGAACATTATATACACCAGCACCAAACAACATATACACCAGCACTGAACAATATATACCAGCCAGAACAACATATAAACCAGGCAGAAGAACATAAACAGCAGCACAGAATAATATATGCACCAGCACTGAACAATATAAACCAGGCAGAACAATGCATACACTGGCACTGAACAATATACATCAGACAGAACAACATATACACCAAACAGTGCAACTTATACACCAGCACAGAACAATATATGCACCAGCAGAGGACAATACATACACCAGAAGAGAACAATATATACACCAACACAGAACAATATATACACCAGCCAGAATAATATATACACCAAGCAGAACAACATATACACCAGACAGAATAATACATACACCAGCACTGAACAATACATACACCAGCACAGAACAACATATACCCCAGCACAGAACAACCAGCACCAAAGGAACATGGACATAACACTGAGCAGATACAGACTTAACTCTAAGCAAATACAGACATAATACTGAGCAGATACAGACATAACACTGAGCAGATACAGACATAACACTGAGATACTGACATTGCAATGAGTCAGATACAGACATAACACAGACAGATATAGATATAACACTGAGGCAGATACAGACATTACACTGAGGCAGATACAGACGTAGCACTGCGACAGATATAGATATAACACTGAGGCAGATACAGACATTACACTGAGGCAGATACAGGCGTAATACTGAGACAGATGCAGATATAAAACTGAGGCAGGTACAGACATTACACTGATGCAGATGCAGACATAACACTCAGGCAGATACAGACATAACATTGAGACAGATACAGACATACCTCTGAGGCAGATACAGACATACCTCTGAGGCAGATACAGACATTACACTGAGGCAGATACAGACATTACACTGAGGCAGATACAGACATAAGACTGAGGCAGATACAGACATAAGACTGAGGCAGATACAGATATTACACTGAGGCAGATATAGATATAACACTGAGGCAGGTACAGACATACCTCTGAGGCAGATACAGACATTACACTGAGGCAGATACAGACATAAGACTGAGGCAGATACAGGTATAACACTGAGGCAGATACAGACATAACACTGAAGCAGATACAGACGTAATGGCTGGGATTTTCCTGCCTGGTGGCGTCGGGCATTTTCGGTGGCATCAGTGGACAACATGGTGCGATCGATTTCACGATGGCATGAAACCAGTTCGCGATCGTCCGCTCAGCCCACCGACGCTGAGCCGCATTATCCACCATCAGGTGTTGGGAACCTCATTGTGACACATCAGCATATCATTATTAGGCCAGCTCCCCACCCCCCCACACAGAATTGCTCCCCCCACCCTCCCGCTGGGTCATCTGCCCACGTCGGCGGGAAAGCACACTGGTGTAGAACACGTCTTGACAAGTGTGACATGCGGAAGTCAGGACTTACCCGCCGGGGCTTTGCCCACATCCCGGGCATCCGATCAGTAGAAGACACTGGAGCCCGATGCCAATGGCACACTGGAGGAACATCCATGGCATACTGGGTGGATTCTCGTGGACATCCCAGAAGGGAAAAAAACAGCAAAGACAGTGAAATAAGAACACTGGGCCCAACTGGTCTTGTATACCTTAAAATGGAGCATCAGTAAAATGGGAAATGGGAGTACTGGTCCGAACTGTTTTTTCCTCCTGGGATGGCTCTGTTGTGAAGCAGCGCACGGAAGTTCGGAGTCGATGCTCACAACGGAGGATGGTCGAGGGGGGGGAAGGAGAGGAAGGGCTAGGATCGGCTGGGAGAGGAAGAGGTGTTGGGGGGAGAGGTTAGGATGGGGAGAATGAAGGTGTCGGGGTGGGGGGAGGTGGGGAGAATGGGAAGTGGAGTGGGTAAGGGGGTAACTGGGGAGAAGATGGCATCTGGGGAGGTAGGCGTAAGGGGGAGGGTGGAAGGTGCAAGTGAAGGAGTGTGGAGAGGGGAGGGTGTTCAGCGGGAGGAAGGGGTACGGAGAGGAGAGGAAGGGTGGAGGAAGAAGTAAAAGTGGAGGAAGTGGCCGAGAAGGGGGAAGGAGTAGGCTGGAGGAAGAAGGGAGGCTGGAGGAAGGACTGAGGCTGGAGGAAGAGGTAAAGCTGGAGGAAGGTTCGGGGGGGCACTACGGGTGGCGGAAGAGGTAAGGGTAGAGGAAGGAGTCAGCAAGGGGGAGACCAAGCAACCAGGGGGGAATCTGGGGGCGGGTGGGAGGACTGGGTGAGGTGGGGGAGGGGTTCTTAGGTGGGGAAGGGTTTCCGGGGGTGGAGGGAACAGGTTCCGGGGGGAAGGGGTGCAAAGTGGGGAAGGTGAAGAGCGGGGAAGGGGTACAAAAGGGGGAATGTGCAGGTGAAGGTGCACGGGAGGGGTCAGATTGGTCCATGTCTGCCTCCTGGGGAGTGCATTGGGGGTGAATGTGTTATGGAAGAAGAGTGAGAATGACTGAGGGCAGGGTTAGGCGGCAGGGTCGGAGGGTGAGGGTTCGACGGCAGTGTTAGAAGGGACTGCGAGGGTGGTTGGTGGTGACCTGGAGGCAGACACCGACCCTGGGAGGGGAGGCTGGGGACAGGAATGTGGATGGGGCTGGGATTTTCGGGAAGGGAGGGAAGGTGCACGTTCACCTGGACAACCCCTCGAAGGAAAAGGGTCGCGGCTGGTAGGTCACGGAGGGGAGGTGGAAGGTAATGCCAAGGGGAGGGTCAACTGGGATGGGGGTGGGGAGGAAATGGGTGACTGGGGGAGGGTAAAGGGCAGGGGAGCGAAAGTAAAACCGAATTAGCACCATTCTGTCCAAATCGAAAGTGAATTGAGGGTCGTGGTGGGCGAGGTCATGTGCTGCATGGGAGTGTGATCAGTGGGTGGGCGGAGATGCAGGTCAGCTCAGATGGACAACTGAAATAGAGCCCCAGCAGGGAGCATTCAAAATGCTCAGGACATTGAGGTGAGTGTGAAAGGTGAAGGATCTGTGTGTGTGGGAGGGTGCCTGCACGAGGCTCCAAAAGGCCCTGCCACACACACACACACACACACACACACACATCCCTCCAGAATCTCCCGTGGGCCGGCTGCTTCCTCTGTAGTGATGGATCTTCCAGGCTGCTTATTTTCACCTCTTCACTGGAGGAGGAGTCCTCTTGGCTGCAGATGAGGACGTGGATGTAGCTGAGGGACTGGCTGGCTGAGGATGTTGGTCCCTTGGCAGAGCTCCCTGTGAACCTAAGTAGAGATAAGTAGTTAAAAGCAAAATACTGCAGATGCTGGAATTCTGAAGCAAAATGCTGTAAAAACCCAGCAGGTCTAACAGCATCTGTGGAGAAAAAAAAAGAGTTAACTTTTCGAGTCCTTATTACCCTTGAGGTATGAGCTCTGAAGAAGAGTCATAAGGACTCCAAATATTAAATGTTTTTTTCCTCTCCACAGATGCTGAGTTTTTCCAGCATTTTCTGTAGAGATAAATAGTGCATGACAGCAGGGTCAAAAGCAGGAGAGAGAGCACTCACAGTTGCGTTGAGGGAGGGATGACGTGGTGCAGGATCCTCATGTAGGTGTTCGCCTCCGGCCTCGCTGTCGCCACAGGCAGGATCCACATCCTCACCAGTCAGCACGATGGCACACTCCTCAAACTGAGTGAGGGGCCTAATGTGGGCCGCTTCACCCACCTGCTATGACACTTAGTGCAAATCTGGGCCGATTTCACCCAACACTTAGGTAGGTACAGGCATAACACTGAGGCAGATACAGACAAATCACTGAAGCAGACACAGACATAACACTGAGGCCGATGCAGAACTAACACTGAGACAGATATAGACATAACACTGAGACAGATATAGACATAATGCTGAGGCAGAGACAGACATAACACTGAGAGAGACTTGGATGTAGCACTGAGAGAGACTTGGATGTAGCACTGAGACAGATACAGGTATAACACTGAGACAGATGCAGATAGAGCACTGAGGGAAATACAGACATAACAGTGAGAGAGATACAGAACAAAAACAGAAACAGAAATACCTGGAAAAACTCAGCAGGTCTGGCAGCATCGGTGGAGAAGAGCACAGTTGACGTTTCGAGTCCTCATGACCCTTCAACAGAACTAAGTAAAAATAGGAAAGGGGTGAAATATAAGCTGGTTTAAGGGCGGGAGGTGGGGGGGTGGTGTTGTTGGGGCAATCAGCCAGTAATAGGTGGAGATAACCAAAAGATGTCACACACAAAAGAACAAAGAGGTGTTGAAGGTGGTGATATTATCTGAAGGAATGTGCTAATTAAGAGTAGAAGGCAGGACAGACAAAGTACAGATAGCTCTAGTGGGGGTGGGGGAATACTAAAAGGTAGAGATAAACAATGGGTGGAAATACATTTAAAAATAGTGGAAGTAGTTGGGAAAAGAAAAATCTATATAAATTATTGGAAAAAACAAAAAGGAGGGGGAAGAAACGGAAAGAGGGTGGGGATGGAGGAGAGAGTTCAAGATCTAAAATTGTTGAACTCTGAATTCAGTCCGGAAGGCTGTAAAGTGCCTAGTCGGAAGATGAGGTGCTGTTCCTCCAGTTTGTGTTGAGCTTCACTGGAACAATGCAGCAAGCCAAGGACAGACATGTGGGCAAGAGAGCAGGGTGGAGTGTTGAAATGGCAAGCGACAGGGACGTCTGGGTAATGCTTGCGGACAGACCGAAGGTGTTCTGCAAAGCGGTCACCCAGTCTGCGTTTGGTCTCTCCAATGTAGAGGAAATCGCATTGGGAGCAACGAATGCAGTAGACTAAGTTGAGGGAAGTGCAAGTGAAAATCTGCTTCACTTGAAAGGAATGTTTGGGCCCTTGGATACAGACATAACATTGAGAAGGATACAGACATAACACTGAGGTAGATTCACACATAAAACTGAGAGAGACACAGACATAACACTGAGGCAGATACAAACAACACTGAGAGATATAGATATAGCACTGAGACAGATACAGACATAATGCTGTGGCAGATGCTGACATAACACTGAGACAGATACAGATATAATACTGAGAGTGATGCAGACATTGCACTGAGGCAGATACAGACATAACACTGAGACAGATACAGATATAACACTGAGGCAGATACAGATATAACACTGAGGCAAATAGAGATATAACACAGAGAGATTCAGGCACAACAGTGAGACAGGTAAAGACATAACAATGAGACAGATAGAGATATAACACTGAGACAGATAGAGATATAATGCTGAGACAGATAGAGATATAATGCTGAGACAGGTACAGACATAACAATGAGATAGATAGAGACAGACATTGCACTGAGACCCATGGGGGTCATTGTGACCTATTTGGTCTGGTGGCGAAATGCCCATTTTTCACATGCCCGATTTGACACAACATTGAAGTGATTGGAAGCTGAAATTGCATGCAGTGCAAAGTGGGCATTGGATTGTCCAGGCCAGGTCATTATTATCCTTTCCCGGTGCACAGTCACGAGTGTACGCTCCTCGATATGCCGAATCGCTGAGTACAGCAGCAGTGACCTTGATAGGACTGTGCACTCTGTGTCCTTGGCCGGTAGAGCCTGGGAACAGGTGGGAGACACATTGTTTGAGCAGCAGGGTAAGTGTCTGCAGAATAAATGGAGACTCACATCCAGTAAGTCAGAGCCACTGATCATCAGACCCCTCCATCACTCACGCAAAGACCTTCAGCTGGCACAGCAGGACAGCTCGCATCTGGCTGCAGACATCAACATCAGTTTTGGGACATGGCTGATTAAAGAAGCAGTCCAGCAAAGCGCTGTGGCTGGGGGGGGCAGACAGCGAGTGGTGGGATAGGGGAGGGCGGTGGAGGGGTAATGTCGGATTTTCAGGGACACTGCGAGAGGCCAACTTCAAAGGAAGAAGCAGCAAGATACAGGGAGGGGA
This sequence comes from Cetorhinus maximus, assembly GCF_964194155.1. NCBI lineage: Eukaryota > Metazoa > Chordata > Chondrichthyes > Lamniformes > Cetorhinidae > Cetorhinus > Cetorhinus maximus. Next base: position 139,545 of record NW_027596693.1, read on the forward strand.
GGCATTAGAGAGTCGAGGTGGCGGGGCTCCGTGGGATACAGAGAGAAGGCATTAGGGGCAACATGCAGAGAGAGAGAGATGGCACAGCAGGGATAGAGAGGGGACACACATTCGGGAATGGAGGGTGTCGAGTGCTGCAAAGAGGGTTAGAGAGATAGAGGACGGAATGAGGAAAAGAGGGATAGAACACACTGGATCCAAGATGTAGAAATAAGACAGAGTTGGGGAGCAGATGGGAGAGAGCACACATACTGCAGAGCGGAACAGAGAGGAAACATGAATGGCCTGGAACTTGCTGCTTATGTGGGTGGTGGAAGTGGAGACAGTGAACAATTTGAAAAGGGAATTGGATGGGGAATTTAAGCAAAACAAACTTACTGATCTTTAGGGATGGGTGGGGGTGGGGGGAGGGGGGTTGCGAATGGGACAGTCTGGAATGATCTATGGAGGGCTTGCATGGGCCCAGCATGGCCTCGCTCAGTAAAGCAGCCTTTTAAAAAATATACTCAATGGGATGTGGGCGTCGCTGGCTAGGCCAGCATTTATTGCCCATCTCTAGTTGCCCTTGAGAAGGTGGTGGTGAGCCGCCTTCTTGAACCACTGCATTCCATGTGGTGTATTTACACCCATTGTGCTGTTAGGGAGGGAGTCCCAGGTTTTTGACCCAGCGACAGTCAGGATGGTATTATGACGTGGCAGATGATATGTGTAAGGTGGATCAAATCCACGAGGGAAACTTGATCATGCGGTCATGACTGTTTTGCAATTTGTATTTTACTTTGAGATGCGTGCCCTGAATTCAGAAGTAATAAGACTACCACAACTTCAGAGATTTTTAGAAAACTAAACTAAACATTTATTAACAAAAGGCAAGTTTTCAAGCACATACATAGGTCTACAAATTACAACTATAATAATGCCTAAAACCCCTAATTAATCTGGCTCCCAGTTACACCTCTGTTAAGGCAACAGTAAAAACAAATAGATTGAAGCAGACGCAGGAAAGCAACACAAACTGGTCAGTCGAATTCACAGTGAGTTTTCTGAGCTTCAGTTCCTGTAGACAGCAACTTGGTACACAGAGGCTGGAGGCTTTTCACACTTGTGTTAGATCTTAGAATGCCTTCTCCTTACACATAACCTCATCTCCTTTATACATGTTTCTCCCTTTTAATGCAAATTCCATTGTTCTCATATGTTTTTGCAACTTTACTTTTCTCATAATATAAACCTTTCATAGTACTAATTTTTTCAGTAACCTTTGGGAAAAATAAACACACTGGGAGGAATTTTCCTGTTGGCGGGGCCTGCTCGCCGATGCATAAAATCCTGACATCACCGCGCGTCATTTAGATTTTCAGATCGGCGGGCACGCAGCTGAGTCGGCTGCATGCCCGCTAAACTGCCAAAGGCCTATTAAGGCCATTTAAAACATAATTAACTCAATTTAATGAGCTTATGGTTGGCGGGCAGGTGAAGAGCCCAGGTGGCCTTCACATTTTTCATGAAACCTCACCCACAGGTGGGATGAGGTTTCATGAAGTGTTTTAAAATCTAATAAAAATTTATACTTTTATTCTTTGACATGTCCCAGCTCATGTGATAGTGTTGCATGAGGGGACACATTTTAAAGTGTTAAAAACCTTTATTTAAAACTTTAGCACTGAAACAAATCTCCCTGAGGCACCTCCGTGCCTCGTGGAGATCTCTGCGCTCTCTCTCTCTCGCGCGCATGTCCGAAAGAGCACAGGGAACCTCTCAGGGAATCGCACCCAACCCCCCAGCCCCCACAGGGAGCGCTCAGCGCTTTCAGGCGAGCTGGGTGGGCCTTAATTGGCCCGCCCACATAAAATGGCGGCACATCCCCGATCGGGGTACTGATGGATTCGTGCCTGCCCCGCCCACACACGCCCCCACACAACCCCTTGATGGAGGAGAAATTTCTGGCCACTGTTTGGCTGAGCTTCTTCTGACTAGGTGTAACATCTTACCATCTCTTTGAAATTCCAACAACTCTGGTTTATCTAAAAATGCAAATTTTCCTTACACCTCACGTTCTAAAACTTCAGCCATGTTTACGTATTTAGCGTTTCAAACCTAGCTTCTTTTTTATAACTCAAATTCTCCAGACGAGCTGTTTCCAATTCAATTAAATCCCCCACACACGCATACACACAGAGGAACTAATCCAAGCCCCACTATTAACCCTCTTTTACAATAAATCACAATAATATTATGAAAATTATTATATTTTCATGAAAATGGTGAGTGGCCTGGAGGGTAACTTGCTGGTGGTGGTGTTCCCATGCATCTGCCGCCCTTGTCCTTCTAGGTGGTAGATGTCATGGGTTTGGAAGGTGCTGTCTAAGGAGCCTTGGTGAATTCCTGAAGTGATTCTTGTAAATGCTGCTACTGTGCATCAGCGGTGGAGGAAGTGAATGTTTGTGGATGGGGTGCCAATCAAGCGGGCTGCTTTGTCCTGGATGGTGTTGAGCTTCTTGAGTGTTGTTGGAGCTGCACTTATCCAGGCAAGTGGAGAGTATTACATCACACTCCTGACTTGTGCCTTGTAGATGGTGGACAGGCTTTGTGGAGTCAGGAGGTGAGTTACTCCCCACAGGATTCCCAGCCTCTGACCTGCTGTTCTGGCCACAGTATTTATATGGCTAGCCCAGTTCAGTTTCTGGTTAATTTTACCTCTCTAGCCAATATCTTTCTAACAATTAAACACACAGTTTTCTTGCCCTCAGCACCAAGTCTGCTGAAGATTAATCTCACTTCCTGGAGACTCGAAAATCAATGTGGGAAAGTTGGCAAATGGCTGATCTGCCTCCAGGGGTTTCACATCAATCATCTCTCTCCGTTTGCCCTCTAGCCCTGGGGAGGCCTGGCTTATATGGCAGGAATCCTCAAACCTGAGATAATGGGGGATCCTTGTTAACCGAAGCAGCTGGGTAGGAATCCCTTGGGATTGAGTGGGATGCTGGGCGTATGCCCATCTCATATTACTCTTCATTGAATTCAGAGCCAGGTGTGGGGGGAGGGGATTAAACCAGCGATGTCCCTGATCCCATCACTTACACCAACCCCCATCCCCTCCCCCCTACAGCCCAGAATTGATGACTAGTGATAGTCAGGGGAAAACATTTCACTTTACCATTTGAACACAAGAGAACAAGAATTAGGAACAGCAGTAGGCCATTCAGCCTCTCAAGCCTGCACCACCATTCAATAATACCATGGCTGATCTGATTGTGGTCTTAACTCCACTTTGCCGTCTGCCACCCCATAACCTTTGACCCTCTTGTTGGTCAAAAATCTGCCTAACCCAACCTTGAATATATTCAATGACCCAGCCTCCACTGCTCTCTGGGGAAGAGAATTCCACAGACTAACGACCCTCTGAGAGAGAGAAAAATTCTCCTCATCTCCATTTTAATGGGAGACCCCTAACTTTGAAACTGTGTCCCCCTTGTTCTAGTCTCTCCCACGAGGGGAAATATTCTCTCAGCATCCACCCTGTCAAGACCCTTCAGGATCTTATATGTTTCAATAAGATCACCTCTCTTTCTTCTAAACTCCTACTGTGTTAAGGCCTGACTTGCTCAAGCTTTCCTCATGAGACAAACCCCTTATTCCAGGTTTGATGTTCCTTTGTTTGTTATTTTAACACAGCTTAAGTTTTCAATAGTAATCCCTAGGTTAATTCATGGGAGCAGATGGCTAGGAACCCTCCCGCATGTTAAATTTGTCCCACTGGCTAAATGCCTGTGGGATAAATGTGATACATCCAATGAATTCTCTGTGGTATATGGGCTATATTGTGTATATAAGGCATTCGTTTTCATTTATTTCAATTTATTTCATTGTATAAAGTAAAGTCATCAAGCAAGTGTCAGCTGTGGCTCAGTGGGTGGGACTACGTCTCTGAGTCAGAAGGTTTGTGGGCTCCGTCTCCAGAGGCTCGAGTACGTGATCCAGGTTGATGCTCCCAGTGTGCACTGCAGGGGGGTGTCACTTTTGGATGGGGCTTTCAGCCGAGGCCCCCATCTGTCCCCTCAGCTGGACGTGGAAGGTCCCGCCGCCACTATTTCGAAGAAGGGGCCAGGACGTGCTTCCAGGCCAAGATTTACCCCTCAGCCAAGAGGTTAAAAACAGACATCCTGGCCCTGAGCACCTCCAAAAGTACTTTGTTAGCTGTAACGGGCTTTGGGACATCCTGGGGTGATGAAAGGCGCCATATAAATGCACCTTCTTCCTTCTTCTGTAAATGCAAATAAGATGCCAGAGTGCTACAGTGGGGGGAGAGCAGCTACAATGTACAAATGTGCACAGAAAGCCTCACTCGGTGCACATCAACGCACAAATTATACACCAGCGCAGTGCCCAGTTGGCAAAGAGCCACATCCAGCAGTGAGGGAACAGGCATATTTTAAAATACGGCATCAAGTGATATTTTAAATAAGGGTGGAGGTGTATTAAAGTTGAGCAGTGCAGCCGTAGCCGCCTATAGATCAAACAGGTAATGAGGCCACTCAGCCCAGCAGCAGCCAATCTAAATCTTTCTGCTGAATAATTCAACCTTGTTATTTTGCTGACCTTGAGGGTCCCAGAACTCATCAGTGCGTAAATGTGAAATGTTCCATGCCTTAGCCCGCGGCACACTGTGAGTACAGAATTAAAGCAATATATATTGGTATTAAAAAATGGGCTAAGCTAAACACTGTCACTGTATTAAAAACACAGCACCCATCCATCTCACAGCTTACAATTTCCTGTAATCCACCATACACAGAGTATGAAAATGTTGCATGTTTGTATCTATATGGGCTTCTAAGTGTGTATTTGTCTGTCATCTCTTACTCTATCTATCTATCTATCTATCTATCTATCTATCTATCTATCTATCTATCTATCTATCTATCTATCTATCTATCTATCTATCTATCTGTCTGTCTGTCTGTCTGTCTGTCTGTCTGTCTGTCTGTCTGTCTGTCTGTCTGTCTGTCTATCCGTCTATCTATCTGTCTGTCTGTCTGTCAGTCTGTCTATCTACCTATCTATCGTAAGTTTAATTTTGGATGAAATCATACAATGGGTGATATAGAATGGTCATTCATTATTCACCAGGAATACTGACAATCGGAGTTGGTGACTCCAGAGAGTAACTGATTCACTCCCCATCTTAGGTCATGGCCTTATCTCCATATTTCCATGATAAATTCCTTTCACCATAACAAGTTCCTCCAGCCTTCAGGTCGTCCCATTTTTCTTTAATATTTTTAGCCAATGGTGACACCTGAATGTAGCATAAGGGTCTGGCATACAAAGGGTTAATGTGCGACTGAGTACAGTCTGTCCACACGATGATGTAAGAGACCACATGACCCGCACTGAGGGGGTCAGTGTAGTGTTGTATAGATCTGTGTGAAGAAGCAAACGTGGAGATAGCTCCTAGCTTTGACCTTTACTGTACCTATGTATATAGTTTCTTGTAGTTAATAAATACTTATTGTTGACTACAAATACCTTAAATAGACCCTCGCCTGGCACCTTACAACATGGTGGCAGGGAATGGAACAACTCAAAACTTCTCTTCAGAAGAAAACTGAAATCCTGGAAAACTGAAGGAAAAATCAAAAAACGCATTCTGACCTGAAGAAAAGAGCAAGGAGCCAAGGCTCAGAAGATAATCACCAGGGAAAAATCCCCAAAGAAAGGCTTGGAAGCTGAAGGCAGATATTAAATTCCTCACTGCAGCAGAAGACACCATTGAATCCCGTGGAAGTCCAGCTTTATTTTCCAGAGTGTGCAGAGTCAGCAGATCTAGCAGGGGTCAGCTAAAAATTTTAAAATTCCTGGACAACACAAGTCCTGATAAAAGAGAAGCTTCTTATCTAAATGGTGAGAGATTGCAGAGCTCTGAGATGCAGAGGGATCTGGGTGTCTTAGTGTATGAATTGCAAAAGGCTAGTATGCAGGTACATCAAGTAATTAGGAAAGCTAATAGGATGTTATCATTATTGCGAGGGGAATTGAATACAAAAGCAGGGAGGTTATGCTTCAGTTATACAGAGGACTAGTGAGACCACATTTGGCGTGCTGTGTACAGTATTGGTCACCTTATTTAAGGAAGGATATAAATGCATTGGAAGCAATTCAGAGAAGGTTTTACCAGACTAATACCTGGAATGGGTGCTTTGTCTAATGAGGACAGGCTAGGTTAGTATCCCCCAGAGTTTAGCAGAAAAAGAGGTGGCTTGATTGAAGCAAATAAGGTCCTGAGGGGTCTTGACAGGGTGGATGTGGAGAGGATGTTTCCTCTTGAGGAAGAATCTAGAACCTGGGGGTCACTGTTTAAAAATAAGGGGTCACCCAATTAAAAAGGAGATGAGGAAAATTTTTCTCTCTCTGAGGGTCATGAGTCTTTGGAACTCTCTTCCTGAAAAGGCAGTGGAAGCAGAGTCTTTGAATGTTTTTAAGGCAGAGGTGGATAGATTTTTGAACCAAAACAAAAATTGCTGGAAAAACTCAGCAGGTTTGACAGCATCTGTGGAGAGAAAGACAGAGTTAACGTTTTGAGTCCGTATGACTCTTCTTCAGAACTCTTCAGAAGTTCTGAAGAAGAGTCATTTGGATTCGAAACGTTAACTCTGTCTTTCTCTCCACAGATGCTGTCAAACCTGCTGAGTTTTTCCAGCAATTTTTGTTTTGGTTTCAGATTTCCAACATCTGCAGTATTTTGCTTTTATCTTTGTGGATAGATTCTTGGTAAGCAAGGGGTTGGAGGGTTATCGGGGGTTGGCAGGATGCAGATTTGAGTTTGCTATCAGGTCAGCCATGATCTTATTAAATGGCAGAGCAGGCTTGAGGGGCCGAATGGCCTACTCCTGCTCCTCGTTCGTATGTTAAATACTGCAGTAGTCAGAAATTGCAGTCTGAGAAATTGCAGCCTGAGAAGCTACAACACTGAACGCTTAAGTTTAAATTTCTACAGGCAAGGTAGAAAACACAGGGCAATTTGACTCTCCCACAGCTCTTTAATCTCTTATATCCCTATCCGATACATTGGCACAGCAATAACAACAACTGCCATTATGTAGAATGTCCCAAGATGTTTCAAACAGGCGTTCCTAATGAAAATTAGACACTGAGCCACATAAGTCAGTTAGCCAAAAGTTTGGTTAAAGAGAGAGAGAGAAGAGGGGCTGGAGAGGTTTAGAGAGGGGGTTCCAGAGCTTAGGGCCGAGGCAGCTGAAGGCATGAACACTAATGGTGGAGCAAAGCAAAATGGGGATTTGCACAAAGTTGGCATTGGAGGATTGCCGAGGTCTCAGGGGTTGTAGGTCTAGAGGAGGCAGTGAGGCCGTGGAGAGATTCGTCAACAAGGATGAGAATATTAAAACCATGGTGCTGTGGGACTGAGCTCCAATGCAGTGGAGGACAATAGGAAAAGAGGAGGGAGGAGAAGACGGAAGAAGGAGAGAAGGTGCTGGGGTGGAAGGGGTGGGCGGACAGCAGGGACCGAGAAGAGATAGGAAAGGAGAGGAGGCGAAGGGGAAGAAGATGAAGAAAGGGGAGGGGTGGGGGGGAGGAGTGGTAAAGAGAAAAAGGGAAGAGGGTGGAGAAGACAGAGAAAGGGTAAAAGCAAAGGGGGAAGGGGAGGAAAGTTGGAGGAAGGGGGGAAATGGGGAAAATGGAGATGGAGGGGAGAGGGGATGGCTTAGGTGGTGGAGAGTAGGGGTGGAAAAGAAGGAGGCAGAGAAGGGAGGGAGAAGGAAAGGGAAAAAGGGCTGGTGGGAGGGAGGAATTGCTGAGAGGCAGGGGGAAGCACACCGTTGAACTTGTATCTCTTTTGAATGAGGCAACAGGCAGCTTTGTCCGGCCTCACCCATCTTATTCAGCAGTGTGCAGTGGGAGGCATGTTTGAGACTGTTCCTGGCAGTCAGGGATATGTCGCTGGATGATGTTGTGTTGCTTGCTGAACTCGCCTGCAGGCTCAGAGAGCTCGACTCACCACCTCGAAGAGGCGGCAAACCCCTGGGATGGGTGGGCCCCTCACACTCTGTGTTTTGACTTTCCACGGCTTAGAAAGGGTCGACAGGGGGGAGGTTTAAGTACAAAATATGAAGAACACCTCATGTTATTATTGAGTGATGTCCGTACCTAGAGGGCCATTGGTGTAATGTGAAAAGCAAGGCTTGGTGAGCATTTATAGGCACTGTGATCCAGGGGGAGACGTCATCACATATATTAAACCAATCCATCATTGGAAATGGACTTTAACATCCCTTTTGGTCTTTAGAGTCTTTGACAGGTGTCGACAAAGCTATTGCAAACTTTGTGGAGTTAACTGTCCTTGTGGGTGATATGGTTTACGATCACCTTGTTTCCTTTTTGCAAGAGATGAATAGCGTCAGGTGGTGAGAAAGCGATTCGAGAGCCAAACTGATGATCAAACACACAAGAAACTAGTGACAGCAATTCTGCAATGCTGATCCGGCCATCGCCCAGGATTGTTGGGCAGATTGAAAGTGACTGTTGGAAAATATATATATGTAAATATTTATATAGTGTATAGATATATATGGGCTGTGGGAGGATCCATCCATTGAGAATATTTGATGGGACAGTATGGAGGGAGCTTTAATCTGTATCTAGCTCTGTGCTGTACCTGTCCTGGGAGTGTTTGATGGGGACAATGTAGAGGGAGCTTTACTCTGTATCTAACCCCGTGCTGTACCTGTCCTGGGAGTGTTTGATGGGGACAGTGTAGAGGGAGCTTTACTCTGTATTTAACCACATGCTGTACCTGTCCTGGGAGAGTTTGATGGGGACAGTGTAGAGGGAGCTTTACTCTGCACCTAACCCCGTGCTGTACCTGTCCTGGTAGTGTTTGATGGGGACAGTGTAGAGGGAGCTTTACTCTGCATCTAACCCCGTGCTGTACCTGTCCTAGGAGTGTTTGATGGGGACAGTGTAGAGGGGGGTTTGCTCTGTATCTAACCCATGCTGTACATGTCCTGGGAGTGTTTGATGAGGACAGTATGGAGGGAGCTTTACTCTGTATCTAACCCCGTGCTGTACGTGCCCTGGGAGTGTTTGACGGGGACAGTGTAGAGGGGGCTTTACTCTGTATCTAACCCTGTGCTGTACCTGCCCTGGGAGTGTTTGATGAGGACAGTGTGGAGGGAACTTTATTCTGTATCTAACCCCATGCTGTACCTGTCCTGGGAGTGTTTGATTGGGACAGTGAGGAGGGAGGCATTGATGATGTGATATTTACATTTATTATACAGCTCAGCAGCTGACAGGACTTTGACTCACTGCCCAGGCAGTGTGGAAAGCACTTTATTGCTGAAATCACTGTGCAGTAAAGATGTGAGTCTGAAGTCTGACTGCCATTTAATGGACAGAAGCTGTCAGTGGTGTAGACTGTGGGACGCTGCAATGTTGCTAATGGGTTTTGGTAACCTGTGCCTCTGTGGGGACAGGAATGCGGAAGCTTTTCCTCTCCTTAACCCTCACACTAGAAGCTTGCACAGCCCATTAGCCATGGACTGAATATGCCAGTGCTCCTTGCACATGTGGGCAAAGGTGCTTGGAGTCTGTGTAACACCAGGGGAGGTGGTGGCATAGTGGTATTGTCACTCGACTAGTGTTAAAGCAACCCCGGATAATTTTCTGGGCACCCAGTTTCAAATCCTGCCATGGCAGTTGGTGGAATTTGAATTCAAACAAAGTCTAATGATGACCATGAAACCATTGTTGATTTTTGTAAAAACCCATCTGGTTCACTAATGTCCTTTTAGGGAAGGAAATCTGCCATCCTCTCCTGGTCTGGCCTACATGTGACTCCAGACCCACAGCAATGTGGTTGACTCTTAAAAATGCCCTTTGAACTAGGGCAATTAGGGATGGGCAATAAATGCCGGCCTAGCCAGCGACACCCACATCCTATGAACGAATGTAAAAAAAAACCCATCCTCTGATTTGCTGACAGTCATGGAGGCAAACGTGTGGATTTAACTGAAGTGACACATGATCTTCCCACACACATGAGAAAGGAAGAAATCAAAACTGAAAATGCTGGGAATATTCAGCAGGTCTGGAAGCATCTGTGGAGAGCCAAACAGAGTTAACGCCTCAGGTCAATGACCTTTCATCAGAACTGGGAAAAGTTAGAGCGGTTACAGGTTTTAAGGAAGGCAGGAAGCGGGCGGAGGGCGTGGAAAGAACAAAAGGGAAGGTGTGGAGGGCATTTGAGATTGAATGGCCGCAGGGATGATGGTGCAGGTCAAAAGGGGGCAGGAAAGGGAGAGGTATGAAAAGATGGGTGCGGAGGAGGTGTGAATGGCAGGACCGTTGCCAGCAACTGCTGTCCGCAAAAAAACGGGGATGGCGGTTGTGATCTGGAACTTTTGAACTCAGATCGGGAGTCCGACAGGCTGCAAAGTCCCTCATAATATTACTTGCCCCTTCGTCACCCCTTTGGTCCTGCGCTATCATCCCTTTCTGGTTGAATCTCTCCGGCCCTACAACACACCTTTTGGGCGGAATAATATGGGAGGGTTTTGGGGGGGGACTGGGGAGGTGGGGACGGGGCAGGTGGGGGGCGCGGTGGGGAGGGCATGCCCACCCCCCAAAAAAAAACCACATCGTTGTGAAGCTGTGGCAACCCACCCCTCAGCCGTAAAGCGAGGCGGGGTGGACTAACCAGGGCCGAGGGGGACTTCCTCCCCTCATCAATGGGGCGGAAGCCCTGCCCTCAGGAGCTGCTGGCCAATTGGATTGGCCGGTAGCTCCATCACCCCCGGCAGCCTCGGGTGGCAGCTGCCGGGGCGACATGAGGTGAAGAAGATCAAAGCTCTTGGATCCCCGCAGCAGGTAAGTCCGAGGTCTGGGTAGGTTAGGGAGAGGGGCAGGGGGAGTATGGAGCGGGGGCGGGTTTAAGGGAGGGAGCGGGCAGGAAAGCAGGGGGTGGGGGTGCGATCAGCTTAAGGGGGGGGGCCTCACCGTAATCGGCCAAGGGCAGCCCCCGAAGAGAGACCCCGCCCCCCCACAGACCTTCCTTCCCGCCCTTCAAACATTTCAGTTTAAAAGTCGGGCTTCCTGCTCCTGGTGTGGGCAGCGTATTATCAGGGTCAATAGACTTGATAACAAGTTTAATTGACCCCTAACTGTTCATTTGAATATGGCGGGCAGGCTGCGGATTTCAGTGCCTGCCCGCCACACTATCCCATCCCCTACCTCCCCCTACCGTATTATGGGGGGCAACTTAGGGGTGGTGGGAATGTGGTGGGATGGGCACCCACGTCATTTTACAGGCACCCCCCTGCAACGGGCTACATGCCCACCAGGGGGGCATGTAAAATTCAGCCCTTTGTTCTGAAACGCCCCCCTCCCGCTGCCCCCCCACCAGCCCCGATTCCTTGCCTCTGCACCTGCTTGAAACCTATCAAATCCGGAACCTTCTCCGGTTCCGCGGAAGGTTCACAGGCCTGAAGTGCTAACTTTTGTTTCTCCCTCCGCAGATGGTCTGCTGAACATTTCCAGCATTCTCTGTTTTGCTTTCAGATTCCCAGCGTCCGCAGTACGCGCGTGTGCGTTTACTAAAGGGAAGACGAGCTTGCAATTCTGTAGCGTCTTTCACAACGCCAGGACACCCCAGCCACTGAAATGACCCCTCAAAGCGCGGTCACTGTTGCAATGTCGGAAACGCGACAGCCAATTTGCCCACAGCAAGCTCCCACAAGCTGCAATGTGACAATGGAAGAACCTGTTTCATTCCTGTTGGTTGTGAGGGATACAAGGGACCAGGGAGGACACCCCTGCTCTTCTTCAAAATGGCGCCACGGGACCTTTTACAGTCACCCGAACCACAGGGCCTAGGTTCAACACCACGTCTGAGACGCTGTGCCTCCAACAGTGCAGCACACCACCCCATCCCCCCAGTACTGCACTGGAACAGCAGCCTAGACATCATGCTCAAATGTCTGGGAGTAGGGTTTGAACCACAAGCCGCCTCACCCAGGGGAAAGATCCACTGAGACGCAGGCTGACGCCTCCCAAACAGGACACTGGAATGAACAAAGGCAGTGATGAACGCCAATGAGCCAATGTGCAACTGGAAATAGGTGCCAAGTAAATGTCCCAGCCCACGATCGGATTCTGTGTGGGACGAGCTGAGTAGCTCTTACAGGGAGAGCTGACGTAGATACGATGGACTGAATGGCATCTTTCCTAGCTGTACTCATTCTCTGATTCATAGGGACACAGAGGCCATTTGGCCCTTTGAGCCTGCTCCACCATTCAATAAGACCAGGGCTGATCTGGTTGTGGTCTCAGCTCCACTTTCCTGACTGCACCCCCCCATATCCCTTGACTCCCTCGCCTAACAATGAGATCGGTACAACTGCTTTCGTCAGATGTTGGGCTTTGTGGGAAAGCCTAATCCAATGGGATCCCTGCCGTTACTCAATACACAGTGACCCCTGGATAGTATAGTCTGTGCTGAAGCCATTTGAGGCAAAGATTGGCCAGGGCTGTGGTGCTTTCCGTGTTGAATAGCCTGTTGACACTCACTGGGCTGAACTCACACATGAAGAACTGCCATTTGGGTGAGGAACTGCTGGCACTGTTCAGGGAGATGGGCTGGGCTGGGGTGGCGGGGGTGTTGTTGGAGGTGGCTGTTAGAAACTGGGGCAATGATCCATCACTGATTGGGGCAGATCTTGACTTTCTGCAATTGCATCAAACCATAGATAGCAAAAAAATTCGAAACCCTGTCTCTCTTACTTTCTTTGTCTGTATGTGCCTCTCTCGTCTCTTACCTGCTTCTCACTGTCTCTTTTATTACGATACTTCTGTCCCTCCCTCTCTCTCTCTCTTTCTGATTCTCTAACTGCCTCTCTCTTTTTCCCTCTCTACCTCTTTTTCTATCTGTACCTCACTCCTTTTATTTACTCATTCTTGGCAACGCTGGGCGTTGCTGGGTAGGCCAGCATTTATTGCCCGTCCGTAATTGCTCCTTGAGAGGGTGGCGGTGAGCTGCCTCCTTGAACTGCCGCAGTCCGTGTGGTGTAGGTACACCCACGGTGCTGTTAGGGAGGGAGCTCCAGTGAGGGACAGCCGGTATATTCCCAAGTCAGGCTGGTCTCTCTATCTATTTTATGTGAGAGAGAGTTTCGCTGGCTGTTCAAACAATAATGTATTTCCCTTCTCCAGTGAGTCCATAAATATCATTTAGATCATGGCTGTGTCACTGTGCCCAAAGGTTGTGAGAAGTTAATAATTCACCACTGTCAAGGAGAGATTAACAATTATAAAAAACTGAAAGTGTCTGAAGCTGCAACATGCATGGAATCTCCAGCACAGCGTCCATCCAACCAGCCCAAGTGGTCAACGCTCCACACGAGCCTCCTCCCAGCCTATTTCACCTCAGCCCATCAGCATCTCCTCTATCTCTTTCTCCTGCACGTCTTTATCTAGCTTCACCTTAAATGCTTTGGCACTGTTCACCTCAGCCTCTTCTTGTGGCAGCCAGTTTTACATTACCATCACTCTCTGGCTGAAGGCGTCTGTCCTGAGCTCCTGATTAGTTTTTTTGTGGCGATCTTGTATTTATAGCCCCCGAGTATTAGATTCCACGGAGAAAGCTAGTCAATCAATAACTAGATGAAAGCGCAGGACCATTTATTATTTCTTTAGGTGTACAATGTGCGACTTGGAGTAAATTAAAACCACGGAATATTTTAGGCAGTTTAGTGGGGATTAATGGAGGACGCACTAAAAATGTAGCTTGCGTTCCCCGAGCGGTCAAGTCGCATTCTACCCTCTGTAAACTCGAGGCCATCTAAACTCTGCTGCCCATGTCCTTCTTGCATCAGATCCCCTTCCTCTATCAGCCCTGGGCTCGCTGACCTACACTGGCTCTCGATTTTAAACATCTCATCCTTCTTTTCAAATCCCTCCATGGCCTCGCCCTCCCTACCTCTGTAATCTCCTCCAGCTCTCGAACCCTCCGAGATATCTGTGCCCATCCAATTCTTGAGCACCCCCCCCCGATTTTAGTCACTCCACCTTTAGTGGCTATGTTTTCCGTTCCCTATAGGCCCAAAGCTCTGGAATTCCCTCCCTGCCTCTTTGCCTCGCTACCTCATTTTCCTCCTTTAAGACTAAAAGCTATCGCTTTGGGGGAGCTGGTGGCTTCGTGGTAATGTCACTGGACTAGTAATCCAGAGGCCCAGGCTAATGCTCTGGGGACATGGGTTCAAATCTCACCATGGTGGCTGGTGGAATTTAAATTCACTTAATAAAATCTGGAATTGAAAGCAAGTTTCACTAATGCTCTTTAGGGAAGGAAATCTGCTTTCCCTTACACTGGTCTGGCCTACACATGACTCCAGATCCACAGCTCCCTTCCTAAACAGCACTGTGGGTGTTCCCACATCACATGGACATCAGGAGTTCAAGAAGGTGGCTTCTTGACCAAACCTTTGCAAGGGCAATTAGGGGTGGGCACCGAAGGTTGGCCTTGCCAGTGTCGCCTACACCCAATGAATAAATGCATTTCTTTAACCGAGATTTTGGCCTGACTGAATTTCTTCGTATGTCATTTGGTGCCACATTTCATTTTGGAATGCTCCTGTGGAACAGCTTGGGATGTCTATAAAGTTAAAGGTGCTATATAAATATAAGTTGTTGTTGTTGAACAGCATGTAAAGCGAAGATAGATAAACACACCAGAGAGCAAAGAATGGAAGGTTTATGCTGGTAGGGTGAGATGAGGAAAGATGACAGGAGGCTCATGTGGAGCAGCATAGACACAGGTACAGGCCAGCTGAGCTGGATGGTCTGTTTTTCTGCAGTTCATTCAATGTATTATTTCAGTATTGTTATCTCCTCCTTCCTCTCTCTGTCTGCATCTCCATCCCCCTCTCTATACTGCCTCTCTCTCTCTCTCTCTTTTTCTCCCTCTATCCTTCTCTGCCCCTTTCTCTCTCTCTCTCTGTGTGACTCCATGATGGCCTCTATCTCTGTTTCTCTCAGCCTCTGTCTCTCTGTGTCACTGCCTCTATCTCTTTGCCTCTATCACTCTATCTGTATCTCTGTCTTCACCTCTCCCTGCCTTCCTCTCTCTGTCTCTGACTCTCTATGCATGATACTCTGTATATCTGACTCTCTATCTATGTTTCCAAGTCTCTCTCTTTAGCTCTCTGTGTCTCTATGTCTTGATCTTGATCTTGTCTTGATCTTTCTCTTTTTGTTTCTCTGCCCTCTGTGTCGCTGAATCTCTCTTGCTCTCTCTCTCTCCGCTCTCTATCTCAGTCTCTCTCTCTCTCTCTCTATATATACCTGTCACTACTTCTTTCTCTCTGCCTCCACCTGTCTTGGTCTCTCTGCCCTGTTTCTGTCTCTGTCTCTGTCTCCACTTGTCTCTAACTCTCCGTCCCAGTTTCTCTTTCTCCTTTTTTGTCCTTCTGTGTCATTCTTTCTGTGGCTTTCATGCTGGCTCTCCATCTTGATCTCTTTCCCTGTGTCTCTATCTTGGTCTCTCCCTGTCTCAGTCTCGCTGTATTTCTCTCTCTCTCCCTGTGTATCTGTGTCTTTCTGTGCGTCTCTATTTCTCTCCCTGTGCTGTCCAACTCCATCCCTTTTTTGCTTACACTCTATTAGCTGCTCCCACTGGCCCTGACACATGCCAATTTTCCAGTGGAATAGGACATTGAGCTGCCGGTACATGTGCTGAATCAGGTCTCCAGGGGTTAAATGCCAGAAGCTGTGAATTTGTGGATCTATCTCTGGCTCCTCTGTGCTGACCTGTCAGAGCTCAAGGTTTTTCTATATTCAGCTGCTCATCACCAATGCAGATAGAACAGAGAGAGGAAAACATGCAAGAGAAAGAAAAATACAAAACAAAAACCAGAAAATATTGGAAATATATAGGCCGCTCTTTGAAATGAAGAAAAACTGTGAGACTAACACTGATATTAAAAAAAGGCTTACCTTTATATAGTTTCTTTCATGACCATCAGATGTCTCAAAAGCGCATAACAGCCAATAAAGTACTTTTTGAAGTGTAGCCACTGTTATAATACAGGGAACATGGCAGCCATCTTGCGCACAGCAATTCCCACACACAACAATGAGGTAATAAGCAGATAAATTGTGTTTGTTGTGATGTTGGCTAAGGGATAAATATTCACTCGGACATCAGGGATAACTAGCTGCTTTCCCTCAAAATAGTGCCACAGAATCTTTTACACAGTTTCCTGAGAGTGTGGACGGGGCCTCAGTTTAATACAAAAACAGAATTACCTGGAAAAACTCAGCAGGTCTGGCAGCATCGGCGGAGAAGAAAAGAGTTGACATTTCGAGTCCTCATGACTCTTCAGCAGGTCATGAGGACTCGAAACGTCGACTCTTTTCTTCTCCGCCGATGCTGCCAGACCCGCTGAGTTTTTCCAGGTAATTCTGTTTTTGTTTTGGATTTCCAGCATCCGCAGTAGTTTTTTGTTTTTGCCTCAGTTTAATGCCTGAAATCTGAAAGACAGCACTTGCAGCAGTGCAGCGCTCCCTTGGTGCTGCACTGGAAGTATCAACCTTGATTTTTTTTGTGCTCAGTTCTGTGGAGTGGGACTTGAACCCAGAATCGTCTGAATTAGAAATATAGGAGTAGGCTATTTAGTCCATCGAGCCTGCTCTGCCATTCAACATAATCATGGCTGATCATCCACCTCAGTGCCTTTTTCCCCCACACTATCCCCATATCCCCTTATGTCATTGGTGTTTAGAAATTGGTCAACCTCTGCTTTAAACTTACTCAATGACTGAGCTCCCACGGCCCTCTGGGGTACAGAATTCCAAAGATTCACAACCCACTGAGTAAAAAAAAAATTCACCTCATCTCGGTTCTAAGTGGCTTCCCCCTTATTTTGAAATTATGTCCCCTGGTTCTAGACTCCCCAGCCAGGGGAAACATCTTACCTCCACCTACTTTGTCTATTCCTTTAAGTATTTTGTAGGTTTGAATGAGATCGCCTCTTATTCGACGAGACTCGAGAGAACACAGACCCAGTCTCCCCACAGGGGACATTAGAGGGGAGAGAGCTAGCTAACTGAGCCACGGCTGACACCCACCCACTTCTGACCTCCGCCCACTTCTGACCTCAGGGCATCCCAAAGGACTTTTCTGCCATGAAGTAATGTTGGAAATGCAGCAGCCAATGTGTGCACAGCAAGATCTCACAATGTAACAATGATCAGGTAATCTGTTCACGTGAGGTTGATTGAGAGATAACTCGCCAAGTCACTGAGAAGCACTCCCCTGCTCTTTCTTCAAAATAGTGACCTTGGAATGTTTCACATCCGCCTGAGAAGGCAGGCAGGTCCTCAGTTTAACAGGGTGGGCCTTATCTGAAAGGCAGTACCTCTGACAGTGTAACTCCCCCTCGGTACTGCATTGGAGTGTCAGCTTTTTGTTCTCAAGTATCTGGAGTGAGCCTATAAGGCCCACAACCTTTCAGTCCAGGCACAAGAGAAGTCCTGACTGAGCCACAGCTAATAACTGTGTTTCCTTTGCTTTCATTCACAGGATGTGGGCATCGACACAGGGCCAGCATTTATTACCCATCCTTATACAACTGTGGGACTTGCTAGGCCATTTCAGAGGGCAGTTAAGAGTCAACTCCATTGCTGTGGCCCTAGGGTTACATGTAGGCCAGACCAGGTAAGGATGACAGATTTCCCTTCTCTAAAGGGCATTAGTGAACCAGCTGCATTTTTATAATAACCAAGTCATTTCACGGTCACCTTTAGAGTTACTATTTTATATAATCCACATTTATTTCATTAACTGAGCAGCTGCCATGGTGGGATTTGAGCTCATGTTTCCAGGCTGTTTCCAGGTCTCTGGATTATTAATCCAGTCACATAAACCATTACGTTCCCAAACCTCCCTGCACTATGTCAAAACTCTGAATCGCACAATGGTTACAGCACAGAAGGAGGCCATTTGACCCATTGTGTCCGTGCTGGCTCTGCACAGGAGCAATTTAGCTGGTAGCACCCCCTGGCCCTTTTCCTTTAGCCCTGCTAATATTTTCTCCTTGGGCGCTTATCCGATTCCCCTTGAAAGTTCCGATTGAATCTGCCTCCACCACCCACACAGGCAGTGCATTCCAGCTCGGAGCCACTCGCTCTTTAAAAAAAAGCTCTTCCTCACATCGACAGTTGTTCTTTTGACAATTGCCTTGAATCGGTCTCCTCTGGCTTTCAACCCCTCCGCCAATGGGAACAGTTTCCCCCCATCCACTCTGTCTAAGCCCCTCGTGATTTTGAACACCTCTCGCAAAATCTGCTCCCCGCTATCTCTTCTCCAAGGAGAACAGTCCCAGCTTCTCCGATCTAGCCACATAACTGAAGTCCCTCTTTCCTTGAGCCATTCTCTTCAATCTTTTCTGCAGCCTCTCTAAAGAGAAGTGGGTTCTGATTCATGGGGCACAGGCACCAGTATTGGGGAAAGCGGGACCTGTGCCCTTGGGACAGTCTACGCCCGCACCATGTTCTAGCATGCTGCTTAACTAGGAAGTGGAGAGGGTTTTAAAATAAACAGTGGGTGGCAAGGGATCAAATTTGGGAAGATGTGGTAAACCAAAGAATAAGGGAGGAAAGGTAAGGGAGACAGGTATTAATATGGGAAATGATAAACAGACCGTGACAGGGAGCGATAGAGAGTACAATTCTAAGAGTAGCTCAGCAGATAAGGCTAGGGGTTACAAAAATAATAAAAGGACAAAACTAAAGGCTCTATATCTAAATGGATGTAGCATTACTAACAAAACAGATGAACTGAGACTGCAAATAGAAATAAGTACAACCTGATAGCCATTACAGAGACATGACTGCAGGATGAATATTGAAGGGTACATAATATTCAGGAAGGACAGGAAGGTAGGAAAAGGATGGAGGGGTGGATCTGTTAATTAATGATGGTATTAACACAATAGAAAGGGATGACTTAAGTTCAGGAAACCAGAATGTAGAAAAAGGTTTGGGTAGAGATGAGAAATGATAAAGACCAAGAAGTCACTTGTGGGTATGGTGTAAAGGCCTCCTAACTGTAACTGCACTGTAGGGCAGAGTAGAAAGGAAGAAATACTGGGAGCTTGTCAGAAAGGTACAGCAATAATCATGGGGGATTTTAATCTACCATGTAGACTGGAAAGATCGGATGGGAAAAGGTAGCCTAGATGAGGAGTTCATAGACTGTTTTCGGGATAGTTTCTTAGAACAGCACATTCTGGAGCCAACCAGAGAACAGGCTATACTAGACCTGATACTGAGCAACAAGACAGGATTAATTAATGATTTCATCGTGAAGGTGCCCCGAGATAGCAGCATTCATAATAAGATTGAATTTTACATTCAGATTGAGGGAGAAAAGAGTGGTTCTAAGACTAGTATTTTAAACTTAAATAAGGGCAATTATGAGGGCGTGAAAGCAGAACTGGCTAAAGTGAACTGGCAAATGAAGTTAAGGGATATGTCAATAGAGATGCAGCGGCAGACAGTTAAAGGGATATTTCAGAATACTCAGAATTGATACGTTCCAATGAGAAAGAAAAATTCCAAGTGTGGATCCCCCATCTGTGGTAAACTATAAAAGTTAAAGATAGTATCAAACTTAACGAAAAATAAATTGCACAAGGATGGGTGGCAGGTCAGAAGACTGGACAGAATATAAAGAATGGCAAAGAAAGACTAAAAGGTTAATAAGGAGGGAAAATTAGAGTATGAGAGAAAGCTAGCTAGAAAAATGAAGACATATAGTAAGAGTTTCTACTGACATTTAAATAAGAAAAGAGTTAACAAAGTGAGCGTTAGTCCAAGAGTAAGTGAGTCTGAGGAATTACTAATGGAAAATAAGGAGATGGCAGATGAATGGAACAGATATTTTGCATCACTCTTCACTATAGAGGATACAAGTAACATCCGAAAAATAGTTGTAAATCAGGAATTAGAAGGGAGGGAGTAACTCAGGAAAATTACGATGACCAGAGAAGTGGTATTGAGAAAATTGTTGGAGCTGCGGGCTGACAAATCCCAGGTCCTGATGGACTTCATCCTAGGGTCTTGACAGAAGTGGCTAGTGAGATAGCTGATGCATTGGTTTTAATTTTCCAAAATTCCCTAGACTCATGGACGTTTCCATTAGATTGGAAAATAGCAAATATAACCCCTTTATTCAAAAAGGGAAGAAGACAGAAAGCAGGAAATTATAGGTCAGTTAGCCTAACATCTATCATGGGGAAAATGTTAGAAGCTATTATGAAAAATGTTATAACAGCGCACTTAGAAAAATTCAAGGCAATCAAGAAGAGTCAACGTGGTTTTGTGAAAGGGAAATCATGTTTAGCTAGCTTATTGGAGTTCTTTGAAGGAGCCACATGTGCTGTGGATAAAGGGGAACCAGTGGATGTACTGTACTTAGATTTCCAGAAGGCAAGGCATTTGATAAGGTGCCACATCAAATGTTATTATGGAAAATAAAAGCTCATGGTGTAAGGGGATAATATATTTTCATGGATAGAAGATTGGGTAGTTAACAGGAAAGAGAGAGTAGGCATAAGTGGGCCTTTTCTGATTGACAGGGAGCAACAAGTGGAGTGCTACAGGGATCAGTGCTGAAGCCTCAGCATCCTACAATTTATATAAATGACTTGGATGAAGGGACTGAAGGTATCGTCGCTAAATTTGCTGATGATACAAAGATAGGTAGGAAAGTAAGTTGTGAAGAGGATATAACCAGGCTACAAAGTGACATAGGTTAATTGAGTGGGCAAAGACCTGGCAAATGGAGTATAATGTGGGCAAATGTGAAATCATCCATTTTGGCAGGAAGAATAAAAACGTAGCATATTATCTAAATGGTGAGAGATTGCAGAGCTATGAGATTCAGAGAGATCTGGGTGTCTTTGTGCATGAATCACAAAAGGCTGGTATGCAGGAACAACAAGTAATTAGGAAAGCTAATAGAATGTTAACTTTCATTGCGAGGGGAATTGATTATAAAAGTAGGGAGGTTATGCTTCAGTTATACAGGGCACTGGTGAGCCCACATCTGGAGCACTGTGTACAGTACTGGTCTCCTTATTTAAGGAAGGATGTAAATGCGTTACAAACAGTTCAGAGAAGGCTTACTAAACTAATACCAGGAATGGGCGTGTTGTCTTATGAGGAAAGGTTGGACAGGCTAGGCTTGTATCCACTGGAGTTTAGAAGAATAAGAGGCGACTTGATTGAAACATTTAAGATCCTGAGGGGTCTTGACAGGGTGGATGTGGAGAGGATGTTTCCTCTTGTGGGAGAATTTAGAACTAGGGGTCACAATTTAAAAATAAGGTGTCACTTATTTAAGACAGAGGCTGGAATTATCCGGTCCCGTTGGCATCGGGCATCATGGTGGGCAATATGGTGAGAAGGTAAAAATTGGTTTCATGCTGTTGTGAAAACAGTTTGCGAGTGTCTGCTCCACCCATCAGTGGTGGGCTGCATTTCCCACCAACGCACTTCAGGGACCGAATTTCAATACTTTAGCATCTCATTATAAGCCCTGCTCACCGGAATCATCACCTCACATTGGATCAACTGGGCAGCACGCCAACATGGTTCACAACTGTACATAAGCGACGTGCACCTGGTGAGCTGCACTTCACTCAGGACTTTGAGGCTTGTTTGTCTACCTGGCTTCGGGCAGCGTTCATGGTCATCAGCGCCAGGCTTCGCAGGCAGCACCGCATCATATTTAGGAGGGCTCACGGGCAGGTCTCTGCCTACTAAACCAGCCGTCAGGCAGAGATGGCTTTTCAATGGCTGCAGGGCTAGGGCTTGCTTCAGGAAGGGGGAGAAGTGACCTCAGGCAAGGGAAGAGGCTGCAGGATGAGGTCTGTACTGGGGAAGTAGATGCTACCCCAAGTTATGTATTGCGAGGGGGGGCACATGTTGATCTGTGCAACTGGCCTCAGGATGGTGAGGGCTAAGGAGGCAGCCTCCAGAGGAGATGAGGCCAGATGGACATGTGAGGGTATGTGGGTGAGAATGGGTGGTGATATCCCTTGAGCTGGCAGTGAGTGAGATGCCAGTGAATGTGTGAGTTTAGAGTGATAAGATGGTTGCCTTACCTTGGCGATAGGGATAAGATCATTCACCTGTATTCTGTACTGGATGGCCAACCTCTTGTGTGCAGCGTTGGCACTGACCACCTCTGCCACCATCATCCAAGCCCAAGCCCAAGAGACTGATGGGCCTCCTACAGCCAGAGCGGGGTTACAGGTCATCGTGGTGGGCCTCCATGGTGTCCAGAAGGTGTCCTCAGGATGTGTCACTGAATTGGTGGGGGGGGAGGGGGCTACACACTTCTTGGCTTTTGGGAATGGGACGATACAGCGTGAGAACCCGCCATTGCTGCCGATGGGTAAAACAAGTTTTGTTCCACTCGCTGCTGCGCTTTCTACAAATCTGGGACGTTTCTGTCTAAAGATGAGGAGACATTTTTTTCTCTCAGAGGGTTGTGAGTCTTTGGAACTCCCTTCCTCAAAAGGCGGTGGAATATTTTTAAGGCAGAGGTTCTTGATTAACAAAAGGGGTGAAAGGTTATCAGGCATAGGCAGGGATGTGGAGTTGAGGTTACATTCAGGTCAGCCATGATCATATTGAATGGCTGGGCAGGCTCGAGGGGCCGAGTGGCCTACTCCTGCTGCTAATTCGTATGTTCTTATGTGCACCGTATATACATCACCAACCTTTGCCTGTGGAGCTTATGGACACAAAGGTTGCCCAGAATTATCCCTTCAAAGGGGAAACTCTTCATAAGATTGGACGGGACAGTGGGTCAAACACTGTTCTTTCCCTCACTGGGACTGGGTGGGACAGCGGGTCAGACACTGTCCTTTCCCCCCTCTGGGACTGAGTGGGACAGTGGGTCAGACACTGTCCTTTCCCCCCTCTGGGACTGGGTGGGACAGTGGGTCAGACACTGTCCTTTCCCCCTCTGGGACTGGGTGGGACAGTGGGTCAGACACAGTTCTTTCCCCCTCTGGGACTGGGTGGGACAGTGGGTCAGACACTGTCCTTTCCCCCCTCTGGGACTGAGTGGGACAGTGGGTCAGACACTGTCCTTTCCCCCCTCTGGGACTGGGTGGGACAGTGGGTCAGACACTGTCCTTTCCCCCTCTGGGACTGGGTGGGACAGTGGGTCAGACACTGTCCTTTCCCCCTCTGGGACTGGGTGGGACAGTGGGTCAGACACTGTCCTTTCCCCCTCTGGGACTGGGTGGGACAGGGGGTTGGACATTGACTGTAATCTGGGACAGTCTAATAACAGTAAACCCTCTGTAGTTAAGCTCTGAAGAAGTGTCATATAGACTCAAAACGTTAACTGTTTTCCTTTCCACAGCTGCAGCCAGACATGCTGAGTTTTTCTAGCATTTTCTGCTTTTACTGCTGTAATTAATATTTTAATGGTGAACTGCTCCCTGAATTAAATGGCAGCTTTTACTGGGGAGACATGGGTGAGAGGGTTAATCCCCTCCACTGGGAACAGGCTGCCCAGTGCCTGACTGTGGATGGGGGGAGAGGTGGGTGAGAGGGTTAATCCCCTCCACTGGGAACAGGCTGCCCAGTGTCTGACTGTGAATGGGGGAGAGGTGGGTGAGAGGGTTAATCCCCTCCACTGGGAACAGGCTGCCCTGTGTCTGACTGTGAATGGGGGAGAGGTGGGTAAGAGGGTTAATCCCCTCCACTGGGAACAGGCTGCCCAGTGCCTGACTGTGAATGGGGGAGAGGTGGGTAAGAGGGTTAATCCCCTCCACTGGGAACAGGCTGCCCAGTGCCTGACTGTGAATGGGGGGAGAGGTGGGTAAGAGGGTTAATCCCCTCCACTGGGAACAGGCTGCCCAGTGCCTGACTGTGAATGGGGGTAGAAGGGAAGGTTTTAATATTCTCTCTTTGCTGTGTGCCCCTGGCGTGACTGACAGAGCTGCAATCTCTCTGCGCTCAGCACTCTCCGGGGAGTGATTTGTTGCTTCTGTGTCTGGTTGAACTAAGCTAACGTGTTTGCTGGTCCTGTGTGTACTGGGACTGAACCTTGTCTGTAATGAGCCCTGACCTGTTCGCACGCCAGCAACTTCCTGCCAAGCTGACGGGAGCAGCCTCGGGCTCTGCGGCAAGTGTTTACCTTGGCCAGCTGTGCGGTTCATCTGTCGCTGAATTGCGATGTTATCGAGGCGAGAGGCTTCTGCAGCTTGTGGGGAACCTCTGCAAATCCACAATCCGCATTCTAAGCTTTACCGAATGAAAGAAAGATTTGCATTTGCCTAGTGCCTGCCTCGGCCTTGGCACCTTCCCAGAGTGCTGTGTCCATGTAGCGTAACTGCCGTGGTAAAGTCAGAAATGGGGGACCCAAATTGTGCAAAGCAACGCCCACTATAGCCAAATAAATTATAACCAAGTAAATATAAAAACAAAAAGCTAAAAGCTACTGCGGATGCTGGAAATCCAAAACAAAATAAAAACAGGATTACCTGGAAAAACTCAGCAAGTCTGGCAGCATCGGCGGAGAAGAAATCAGTCAACGTTTCGAGCCCTCATGGCCCTTCAGCAGAACTGAAGCATAGTTTCAACAAGGGAGAAATATAAATTGGTTTAAGGTGGGTGGGGGGGAAGAGACACATTGAGGGTGTGGTGTGCAAACACCAGGAGAGAAATGGAAAGCAATGAAGGTGAGCAGGGCAGAAGAGACAGTCGGAAATCCTGTCGGAGGACAGAACCATACTTCTTCCAAGAGGGCATTTTTTTGAAGAGAGGTGGCAGTCAATCAAACACAAAGATAAAAACAAAAAGCTAAAAGCTACTGCGGATGCTGGAAATCCAAAACAAAATAAAAACAGAATTACCTGGAAAAACTCAGCAAGTCTGGCAGCATCGGCGGAGAAGAAATCAGTCAACGTCTTCCCCCCCACCTTAAACCAATTTATATTTCTCCCTTGTTGAAACTATGCTTCAGTTCTGCTGAAGGGCCATGAGGGCTCGAAACGTTGACTGATTTCTTCTCCGCCGATGCTGCCAGACTTGCTGAGTTTTTCCAGGTAATTCTGTTTTTATTTATAACCAAGTAATGTGTACGGGCGGGGGGCTGCATCAAACACTCCCAGGGCAGGTACAGCACGGGGTTAGATACAGGGTAAAGCTCCCTCTATACTGTCCCCATCTAACACTCCCAGGACAGGTACAGCACGGGGTTATATACAGAGTAAAGCTCCCTATATACTGTCCCCATCAAACACTCCCAGGACAGGTACAGTACGGGTTAGATACAGAGTAAAGCTCCCTATACACTGTCCCCATCAAACACTCCCAGGACAGGTATAGTACGGGTTAGATGATGTTATTGGAATTTATTGTAAAGTAGAGTAATAGTGGGGTATGTGTGTGTGTATGTGTGGGGCTTAATTGAATTAAAGGCAGCTGGCCTGAAGGCTTTGATGTATCAGAAGATAAGCTCGGTTTGAAATGTTAAGTAGGTAAACATGGGTGGAATGTTTCATTTACCCAGAAGTAGTTAGGAAACAGTGTGTTTATTTTTCCCAAAGATTGCTGGTAAAATTGGTACTATGATAGATTTTTATTATTAGAGAGTAAAGTCCAAAGGCATAGTGAAACAATGGGATTTACATTAAAAAGTGGAAAATCTATATAAAGGAGAGAAGGCTATGTGTAAGAAAGAAGGAATTCTAAGAACTAACAAGTGTGAAAATCCTCCAGTATCTAAGCCTCAAGCTGCTGTCTACAAGGAACTGAAGTTAAGAAAACTCACTTTGAATTCGACTGTTCAGGGTATCGTGTTACTCTGCCTGGGTCTGTTTAAATCTATGTGTTTTACTATTGCCTTAACGGAGGTGTAACTGGGAGTTAGATTAATTAGGGGATTTAGAAGTTATCACAGTAATTTGTGGATCTACGTATGTGCTTAAAGTCGTTTCTTCTATTAATAAAGGTTTAATTTAGTTTTGTAAGAAACCTATAAGACTTGATGCTCTTATTACTACTGAATTCAAGGCATGCATCTTGAAATATACAAATTGTAAAACAGTTGTGGCAGTTGTTTCAAGTTTCCCTTTGGGATTTGAGCAGATTAACATTTACCATCTGCTGTGCCATAACACAGAGTAAAGCTCCTCTGCACTGTCCCCATCAAACATTCCCAGGGCAGGAACAGCACAGGTTAGATACAGAGTAAAGCTCCCTCTACACTGTCCCAACAAACACTCCCAGGACAGGTACAGCACAGGGTTAGATACAGAGTAAATCTCCCTCTACACTGTCCCCGTCAAACACTCCCAGGGCAGGAACAGCACAGGGTTAGATACAGAGTAAAGCTCCCTCTACACTGTCCCATCAAACACTCCCAGGAAAGGTACAGCAAAGGGTTAGATACAGAGTGAAGGTCCCTCTACACTGTCCCATCAAACACTCCCAGGAAAGGTACAGCAAAGGGTTAGATACAGAGTGAAGCTCCCTCTACACTGTCCCACCAAATACAGCTATTGCAGGGATTAAGTGCATTAAGTGCTACATTTAAGTCAGCGCCAACCTGGAAGGAACATTTTCCTGAACAGTATGAGCTTTCGCTTGTGCTCGCAGCAGCCCTCCTTAATGAGTGAGATTCATTAGAGAATGGTTGTGAATTGGAGGCAGCTTTGCTCTCTGGGCCGTTGCTGATCAAGAATTTGACTGAGAAGGCATTGTGACAAAGCTGTGCATCTAACCTATTCCGTGTTTTACTGAGAACAGCCATCAGATGACGTGGGCTCAAGCCAAGAGGGAGCAATTATTTTCAGCTATCTCATTATGCTGGCTCCTAGCAGTGAGATGGAGCTGAACTCATTGATGGGGCAGAGCTCGTATACGTTCCCTGGAATGCTGCTGACACAGCAGCTCTCTCCTCCCCTGACATTCCTTTATTCTCAGCAAAGACCAATTTGCTCCTGTTAAAACTCAAGAGAGGGAAAAGTTGACTGAGGTGAATGGCATTGCTGGCAGCTTTCTTGCAAAAGAACGAGCCGCTTTAAGTTGCCTTTGACCTCATGGGCCAGCCTGGCTTTCCTGATTGGAACTGTTTCAGGCCTCCCCACCACCTCTCCCCACCCCCCACCACCCCCCCGCCCTCCCCCCGCCCTCCCCCATTTTCCATGTTGTACCTTGGGGAG
The DNA here is from genome assembly GCF_964194155.1 of Cetorhinus maximus. Lineage (NCBI taxonomy): Eukaryota > Metazoa > Chordata > Chondrichthyes > Lamniformes > Cetorhinidae > Cetorhinus > Cetorhinus maximus. The sequence continues at coordinate 166,814 of NW_027596693.1, forward strand.
TGGGAATGCTGGGCATTTCCCCTTTGTAGGGGGCAGTGATTGCCCTCCCCCACCACCAAGCTGCTGCTTCCTCTGCACATTGACCCTGCATTCTATTCTACAGGCCGTGGGCCGAAACGTTTAATAAGTTCACAGCTTAGGCTGACGTTCCCAGCTTGCGCAGTGCAGAGTGGAGCACCAAACTTCCTCTGGTTGGGCCTCTTTCGGATGGGATAGTAAACTGTCCGCGCTCTCAGGAGAATGGAGACGATTCCAAGGATGGGAAGGACAGGGGGGGTTGTTCTTCCCTGGTGTCCTGGGCCAATCTTTATGCCGCAGGCCGGGAAAAGGAACGCAGGTTATTCGGTCATTATCTCATTGCTGTTTGCGGGAGCTTGCTGTGCGCCTACTGGCCGCTGCCTTTCCCGCATTACATCAGTGCTTACGCTTCCCTCCTTCCCACCAACAGCGACGTGATGGTGAACTGTCGTCACTGGCATCCTTCCGTCTGCCAAAGGTGATGGACACGCACGCGGCAAACGGCCCATTTCAGGCGGGGATGTCTTCATACGGCGCGCCTTGGCTGATGGCCGACGAGGCCAATCCCCGAAGAGCACGTTCAGCCACCAGTGTCGCACAAGTGCCTTTGTGGGCGGTTGCTTTTGGTGCCAGCTACTGTTGCCAGGCCGCTGTAGCCGCTCGTCATCATGGTGAAGCACCGCCAGTCCACAGGAGGCGCTGCCATCTTCCTCTGCCAACAGCTGGTGATCTCAGGTGCGACAGTTTAGGCCCATCACAATTGAGAGCATCCTTGAAGCAGAGACTTGGGCATCTGCTGGTCGTCTGGCTCTGGCTACCTCACCATACAGAGAGTCCTTGGGTATGCAGCAGTTCTCTATCCTTCCCGGACATTCCTGAGCCTGCAGACCTGCCTCTGATGGATGAGCGCTAACGAACTTGGGAGCTTGGTCTTTGAGAGGACTGGCCTGCACGATGGCGTTTTTGTCCTGCCAGGATATATCCATAATGCGCCGCAGGGAGCCAAGGTGCAAATTGGTCAGCTTCTTATCTTGAACTGACCGTCTATTTTTTTAAGTTGAAGGCTAAGTACCTGCTAGAACACGGGATGTGGGCATCACCAGCTGGGCCAGAATTTATTGCCCATCCCTAATTGCCCTTGAGAACTGAATGGCTTGCTAGGCCATTTCAGAGGGCATTTAAGAGTCAGCCTCATTATTGTGGGTCTGAAGTCACATGTGGGCCAGACCAAGTAAGGACGGCAGATTTCCTTCCCTGAAGGTCATGAGGAGGACCAGGACATTAATCCATGTCATCAGATCTCTTACATCCAGCAGAGAGGGCAGGTGGAGCCTTGCTTTAACATCTCACCTTAGAGGCAACGCTAGTGTAGTGGTAATGTCACTGGATGAGTAATCCAGAGGCCCAGTCTAATGCTCTGGGGACATGGGTTCATAGCAGCTGGTGGAATTTGAATTCAATTAATAAATCTGGACTATAAAGTTAGTAATGGTGACCATGACAACCATTGTAAAAGCAAAATACTGCAGATGCCGGAGATCTGAAATAAAAAACAGAAAGTGCTGGAAAACCTGACAGGGCTGGCAGCATTTGTAGAGAGCAGAACAGAGTTAACATTTTGAGTCCAGAATGCTATTATCACCATTATTGTTGTGAAAAACCCAACTGGTTCACTAATGTCCCTTTAGGGAGGGAAATCTGCCATCCTTACCTGGCCTGGCTTAAGGTGACACCAGACCAACAACAATGTGGTTGGCTTTTAAGTGCCCTCTGAAATGGCTCTGGCAAGCCACTCAGTACAAGGGCAATTAGGGATGGTCAGCAAATGCTGGCCTTGCCAGTGGCATCCGCATCCCATGAGCAAATAAAGGAAAAAGATTCCTAAACAGAGCAGCCCATCAGAGTTGCACTGGAGAGTCAGCTTGGGTTAGGTGCTTAAGACTCTTCTGACCCAGAGGCAAGTGTGCAGCCCACTCAGCCATGGCTGATACTAATGGCTCATTTCGTCAGCGGGATAACAAGGCTATTACAATGGAAGACACACTGGCAAAGCAAAGTATATCGAACAATAGCTGTAACCTTCCAGTAGCTTATACATAGACCGGATACACTGAATGCTACCAGGGCATCAAGTTAAATTAGGAGGGGATTTTACATTCTCTTGGTTGGTATTCCTTGGAATCGAGAAGGTTAAGTTGTGATTCGATTGAGATTTTAGGATTTTGAAAGCAATTGATAAAGGCAGAAAGACACTTTTCGCACTGGTATAGGGAGAGTCCAGGACAGGAAGCAACCTGCAAATCAGTGCTAGAACATTCAGGAGCGAAACTAGGAAATAAAAACAGAAAATGCTGGAAACACTCAGCAGGTCAGGCAGCATCTTTTTTTTCATTCATTTACAGGATGTGGGTGTCTCTGGCTGGGCCAGCATTTATTGCCCATCTCTAATTGCCCCTTGAGAAGGTGGTGGTGAGCTGCCTTCTTGAACTGCTGCAGCCCATGTGGTGTGGGTACACCCACAGTGCTGTTAGGGAGGGGGTTCCAGGATTTTGACCCAGCGACAGGGGTCAACAGAGAAGCAGTGGCAGATATTTAAGGGGATATTTCAAAGTATTCAGAATAAGTACATTCCTATTATAAAGAAAAATTCTAAGGGATCTTATTCTAACCCATCATCCATGGTTAACTAAAGAAGTTAAGGAAAGCATCAAACTTAAGGAAAAAAACATATAATTGCGCAAAGATGAGTGGCAGGACAGATGATTGGACAGAATATAAAGAATGGCAGAGAATGACTAAAAGGTTAATCAGGAGAAAGAAATTAGAGTATGAGAGGAAGCTAGCTAGAAATGTAAAAATATATAGCAAGAGTTTCTACAGGTATTAAAAAGGAAAAGAGTAAGTAAAGCGAGTGTTGGTCCTCTAGAGAGTGACAGTGGGGAGTTAATGGTAGATAATAAGGAAACGGTGTAAGAAATGTACAAATATTTTGCTTCTGTGTTCACTATAGAGGATACAAAAAACATTCCAGTAATAGCTGAAAACCAGGAGGTGAACAGGAGAAAGGAACTTAGTGAAACTGAAATCACTAAGGGAAGCGGGACTGAGCATACTGATGGAGCTGTGGGCTGGCAAGTCTCTAGTTCCTGATGGACTGCATCCTGGGGTCTTAAAAGAGGTGGCTAATGAGGTAGTTGATTCGCTAGATTCTGGAAAGGTTCCATCAGATTGGAAAGTAGCAAATATAACTCCTCTATTCAAGAAGGGAGGGAGGCAGAAAACAGGAAACTATAGGCTAGTTAGCTTGATGTCTGTCGTGGGGAAGTTATTAGAACCGATCATTAAGGAGGTTATAACTGGGCACTTAGAAGAGCTCAAGGCAATTGGGAAGAGTCAGCATGGCTTTGTGAAAGGAAAATCGTGTTTAACCAATTTATTGGAGTTTTTTGAAGGAGTAACATGCGCAGTGGATAAAGGGGAGCCTGTAGATGTACTGTATTTGGATTTCCAGAAGGCATTTGATAAGGTGCCACATTAAAGATTATTATGGAAAATAAAAGCACATGGCATAGAGGGTAACATATTAGCATGGATACAAGATTGGCTGGCTGGCAGAAAGCAAAGAGTATGCATAAATGGGTGTTTTTCTGATAGGCAGGATGTGACGAGTGGAGTCCCACAGGGGTCTGTGCTGGGGCCTCAACTTTTTACGATTTACAACAGTGACTTAGATGAGGAGAGTGAAAACGTGGTAGCTAAATTTGCAGATGATACAAAGATAGGCAGGAAAGTATGTTGTGAAGAGGACATGAGGAGGTTGCAGATGGAAATAGATAGATTGTGTGAGTGGGAAAAGATCTGGCAAATGGAGTTCTTTGTGGGAAAATGTGAAGTTGTTCACTTTTGCAGGAAGAACAAAAAAGCAGAGTATTACTTAAATGGAGAATGGATGCAAAATTCTGAGGTGCAGAGGGATCTAGGTGTTCTGGCACATGAGTCACAAAAAGTTAGTTTGCAGGTACAGACTGTAATTAAGAAGGCTAATGGAATGCTATCCTTTATTACAAGGGGAATTGAACATAAAAGTAAGGATGTTATGCTTCAGTTATACGGGGCATTGGTGAGACCACACCTCGAATACTGTGTGCAGTTTTGGTCTCCTTATCTAAGAAAGGATGTAAATGCATTGGAGGCAGTTCAGAGGAGGTTTACTAGATTGATACCTGGAATGAGTGGGTTGTCTAATGAGGAAAGGTTGGACAGGCTGAGCTTGTTTCCACTGGAGTTTAGAAGAGTGAGGGGTGATTTGATTGAAGTATATAAAATCCTGAACGGCCTTGACAAGGTGGGCATGGATAAGTCCATGAACTAGGAGGCACTGTTTTAAAATTAGGGGTCGCCCTTTTAGGACAGAGATGAGGAGAATTTTTTTCTCTCAGTGGGTTGTGCGACTTTGGAATTCTCTGCCTCTCTGTGGGAATTGAAACACAAGAAGATCAGCCATGATCTTATTGAATGGCGGAGCAGGCTCAAGGAGCTGAATGGTCTACTCCTGTTCCTATTCCTTATGTTCTTATGTAAGTCAGGATGGTGAGTGGCTTGGAGGGGAACTTCAGGTGGTGGTGTTCCCATGTGTCTGTTGCCCTTGTCCTTCTAGATGGCAGCGGTCATGGGTTTGGAAGGTGCTGCCTAAGGAGCCTTGGTGAGTTCCTGCAGTGCATCTTGTAGGTGGTACACACTGCTGCCACTGTGCGTTAATGGTGGAGGGAGTGAATGACTGTGGATGTGGTGCCAATCAAGCGGGCTGCTTTGTCCTGGTGGTGTCAAGCTTCTTGAGTGTTGTGGGAGCTGTACCCATCCGGGCAAGTGGAGAATATTCCAACACACTCCTGACTTGTGCCTTGTAGATGGTGGACAGGCTTCGGGGAGACAGAAGGTGAGTTACTCACTGCAGGGTTCCTAGCCTCTGACTGAGCCTCTCTCTGTAGAGAGAGAAAGAGAGAGACAGAGTTAATGTAATAGAGTAACCAATGGAAGATTTTTTACCCAAAATGTCGTATTGAATGGTGGAGTGGGCTTGAGGGGCTGAATGGCCTGATTCATATGTTCCTATTAGATTCTTGACTGACCAGGGAGTCAAAGGGTATCGGAAGGTAGGAAGGAAAGTGGAGTTGAGGCCGCAATCAGATCAGCCAAAATCTTATTGAATGGAGGAGCAGGCTCGAGGGGCTGAGTGGCCTACTCCTGCTCCTAGTTCGTATGTGTGTATGTTCTCCCTCCACAGATGCTGCCTGACCTGATGAATGTTCCCAGCTATTTCTGTTACTCATTCAGATATCCGGCATCAGAGCATTGTGCTTTTGAGAAGTTAGGAAACACTGTGCCATGAGAAGCCGGCATAGGTGGCTCAGACATGATATGAACTGATGCTGTGCAGACTCACACGTAAACAGCGAGGGACTCAGTCTGCCGCACAATTCTGCCCGGGAGAGTGCAGCTTGTCCTGTTCCTTTAAGCTGCATGGCCTAGCGAAGTAGACAGCTCCTGAGGTCAGTTGGAGGTTATTTCTTTTTTAAAAGCTTGTGTAATTTATTGATTTACTATGAGGCCCAATATCCAGGGGTAATCAGTACACAGAAGCCATGAGCCCAGAAACAAATTGGCAGTCCAGCCCATCTGTACTCAATTTCTTGCAAGCATTTGGTCCCATTACCCTAGTCTTCCTTCCAAGTTTGAGGGGTGATCTTGCCAATAGGAGGCATGTTCCATGTGAGTCCAGTCTGTGTCACGACACAACTCCAGATTGTAACACACAATGCTAATCCTCCCGAAAGGATAGCATCCCCCATGCTTGACATCAAAGCCAGGACCAGTTTTGCGGTGAGCTTAAACAAAAACAGAATTATCTGGAAAAACTCAGCAGGTCTGGCAGCATCAGCGGAGAAGAAAAGAGTCGATGTTTCGAGTCCTCATGATCCTTCAACAGAACTGAGTATAGTTAGGAGAGGGGTGAAATATAAGCTGGTTTAAGGTGGAGGGCGGGGGGGGGTGAAAGTAAACACCTTGTCAAACACCAGGAGAGAAATGGAAAGCAATGAAGGTGAACAAGGCAGAAGAGACAGGCGGAAATCCTGTCGGAGAACAGAGCAATACTTCTTCAAGGAAGGCATTTCTTGAAGAGAAGTGGCAGTCAATTAAACATAGAGATAAAAACAAAAAACTACATCGGATGCTGGAAATCCAAAACAAAAACAGAATTACCTGGAAAAACTCAGCAGGTCTGGCAGCATCGGCGGAGAAGAAAAGAGTTGACGTTTCGAGTCCTCAGTGAGCTTGTCTTGTTACGATTTGACGGACAACTTATGTATTTTTATACACTCTGAAGCAAGGTGGGCATGGGGGTAAATGTCTTTTTTAGGAATACGCAGGGGGATAAATGCACGTTTTTACGTGGGACTGAATAACACGCTCGCGCGTCGATGGCTGGTTCTGCGCCCAGAAGCCAGCGGCGCTCTGATCTCCGCGCCTGCTGTCATCGCGCGCCCGGTAAATGCGGTAACTGCTGCCAATTTAGGGCGAGGGCGGGTTACAGACGGACATCCCGCCCAACGAGTGCTGGAAGGCCGGCCCCGGAGGCTGCTGGCCGTGACCCAGAACCAGGTGATGGCCAGCGCTTTAAAGGGCCCCCTGGCACGGGACAGAGTCAGGTGACCCCTCAGATGATCAATCGAGTGCCATTGACTATACAGAGTGAAGATTAGTGCGTTTTCCAGTCTAGCCAGGTTAAATTGAGCTAATCTCTGCCAACCGTGGCAATCTTTGTGGGTGGCGCAATGTTTAAAATTCAGCAAGTCTCCCATCTTTCAGCATTGAGGAGTTGCACATTTATTACGTATTGCCATGCACAGATGCCTACGCCATCGGAGTGAGGGGAGAAGCATTCTAGAAGGGGAAAAGTCCCCCCAGAATCAGTGAGTCCACCCTTGATGCCCTCCCTGCAGGCCGTAAATGATCGGCATTACCAGCTCATGCCAAGCGCTGGGGAGAGAAGGAAGCCCAGGCAGAGCCGTGCAGCATGGGAGGAGGTGGCCAACAAGGTCAACAGGGTTAACGTGGTGAGGAGAGCCCAGTGCCAGTGCCACAAAAGGCTCCATGACCTCATGAGGTCAGTCACAGGTAGTTATATCTCTGCCTGTATACCCTTGGGATGCCATGAGTACATGTGCACCCCCGTTGAGAGTTCTTGGGCTCCTCCTGAGCCTCGGGGTCTGGCGCTGCTCTGTCCCCTTCCTGAGGAACCACAGCGTCCTGATCCTCTCTGTGTTTCCTTCCCTGTCCCACCCTTCTCCTCTTAACCTCTCTCTCCTCCTCGCCGGAGGTCGTGTCTCCAACTGAGGCGACAATCCCCATCTGCCTCAGACACGTTTCACCCGTCACCCCTGGGTAATGGACAGGAAAATAATCCATCAAAAGAGCCCTCTGAATCAGAGGAGAGCTCTCCTCATGAAAAATATCCAAAGGGTCCCTCTGTCCATTCAAATGAGCAGTCCCTGCACTCAATAGGGTTTGAGCTGCAAGGCTGAGACTCTGGCCTCAGCTGCAGTTTTAAAATCCACACAAGCAAGCTTGCCCTTAAAAAAAACGGATTCCCCACCTATCATAAATCTCACCCTAAAGGCGTATTATTGCCTTCCGACCATATTATTGCGGTGAGATGGGCAGTTAGTCAGCTCAATTGCCTTTTAAATTGACATTTAAATAACGCAGGCGGGTTCCAGACTTTTCGACCCGCTCGTGTGCCATATTATCGGAAACCGGCGTGATGATGTCATAAATGGCGCCCGACATCATCGCGCCCCATGGTACACTCCACAAACCGAGAAACAGTCCCGATCCCGGAGCATGTTTTTCAGCCCATGGTGTGGGTAGGACGGGTGTTGAATTCCTTGGTCTTCTATTTGTATGTTCAGCACGGTCTGTATGAGATCCTTTTCATGAGTTTGACAGCTGCTATTAGGGTCGTGACGGTTCAGCAGCAGGCCATTCTGCCCATCAAGTCCATGCCAGCTCGCTGTAGGGCAATCCAGCCAGTCTCATTCCCCCACTCCACCCTGTGGCCCTGCAATTTTATTTCCCTCAAGCGCCCATCCAATTTCCTTTTGAAATCGCTGATCATCTCCGTTTCCACTGCCCTGGGAGGCAGTGAGTTCCACGTCATTACCACTCTCTACATAAAAATGTTCTTCCTCACATCCATCCTGCATCTCTTAACCAAAACAATAAATCTGTGTCCCCTCGTCCTTGTCCCAACAGCCAATTGGAACAGCTTTATTTTGTCTACCAAACCTGTCTTCATCTTGTGCACCTCTATCAGATCTCCCCTCCACCTTCACTCCAAGGAGAGCAACCCCAGCTTCTCCAATTTAACCTTATAGTTAAAATCCATCATCCCTGGAACCATTCTGGTAAATCTCCTCTGTACCCTCACAAAGACCCTCACAACCTTCCCAAAGTGTGGTGACCAGAATTGGACACAATACTCTAGTTGGGACCTAACCAGAGCTTTATAAAGATTCAGCCTAACTTCCCTGCTTATGTACTCAAACCTCTATTTATGAAGCCCAAGGTCCCATATGCTTTGCTAACCACTCTCTCAATATGTACTGCCACCTTCAAAGGTCGATGCACATGAACCCCAAGGATCCTCTGTCGCTGCACACTCTTTAGGATGTGCCATTAAGACTACATTGCCTCTCCATAGCCCTTCTACCAAAATCTGTCACCTCACACTTCTCTGTATTAAATTTCATCTGCCTCTTGTCTGCCCATTCTGCTAGCATATCAATGTCCTGATGCAGTCAATTGGTATCACCCTCAATGTTTGCCTCTCCTCCATATTTAGAGTAAATGGCAAATTTTGAAATTTTACTCTGTATTCCAATATTCAAGTTATTTATATATATCAAAAAGCAGTGGTCCCATCACCGAGCCTTGGAGAACACCAATGTCTACCACCCTCCGGTCTATACACAATAGTTTACCATGACTCATTGTTTTCTGTCCTTAAGCTAATTTTTCATTCAATTGCTGACCTTCCTATGCTATGAGCCTCAATTTTGTTCACCAGCCTTTTATGTGGTACTTTGTCAAGTACTTCCTTAAAATCCAAATAGACAATAGCCACCGCATTCCCTTCATCAACCTTCTCTGTTACTTCATCAAAAAATTCAACCAGATTCGTTAAACATGATCTGCCTTTTACAAATCCGCGCTGGCTCTCCTTAATTAACACAACCCTCTCCTGGAGTGTGGTGCTGCTGGAGCACACAGGAACTCTGCCTCGGCACTCCAACCGGGGCTGAGGAGAGGTGGGGGGGCAGGGGTGGTGGGGTGTGCGGATGCTTCCAAACGTTGGGGACGGGGGCCCAGGTTCGGAGTTTTAAAAGGAGTTCTCGCCACCCACGCTGAGCAGCGAGAGCTTCGGACCTGACAGGCTGCGGGAAAATAAATCAGAACTTTCAGGTTAAGAGTTTCAATTTTTTGAAGCCAGTCTGTCAGGTCAATTTGGCTCATTGCTGCGCCGCTGCTGGTTGGGGGAGTTTGGGGAGTGGCGGGGGGTTGCAGGTGTTGGGGGAGCGGAGGGGGGTTTCGGGGTTGGGGAAGCGTGCGTTGGGAGGAGAGGGGCGGGGGTGTTGGGGAGGTTTGGGGAGAGGCTGGGGAGGAGGTTGGAGGGAGTTGTGGTGGAGGGGGAGATTGAGGGGGCTGAGGTGTGGTTGGGATTTTGGGAGTTGGGAAAGGTTGGGGCTGGGGGAGGTTGTTGGAGGGAGGGGTGAGAAAGAGGTTGGTGGCAGTCAGGGCAATAATAGTTTTCACTTAAAAAGCATATTTTTACAGACTTTTGGGACCCAAATGATTAATACATAGGAAGACAACATAATAGTAGATTTAGTAGGTATTTTCACTGGGCTAGTATTCTGGGGACCCGGGTTCAAATCCCACCACGGTCGATAGTGAAATTTGAATGAAATAAAAACCTGGAATTGAAAAAGTCTGATCACCACGAAACCTTTGCCGATTGTGGTGAAAACCTATCTGCTTTGCTAATGTCCTTTAGGAAAGGCAACCTGTCGTCCTTACCTGCTCTGGCCTACATGTGACTCCTGACCCACAGTGGTTGACTCTTAAATGCCCTCTGAACAAGGGAAATTAGGGATGGGCAGGAAATGCTGGCCTAGCCAGCGACGCCCACGTTCCATGAATGAATAAAAAAAAATGATATGGCCAACACATTTTCTTGCAGCTTTGGCACTGCACCCCTGACCCTCTCCAAGCGCTTGTTGATGTTTTTTTCACGAATTATTGTTTCTATATTCTTACCCGCCACTGATGATAAACTGACTGACCAGTTATTGCTAAAAATGTCCTCACACCCACCCTGTATCTAGGGAAGATTGGCAACCCCTTCCATTATCTCCACATCCACTTCCTTTAGCAAGCTGGGATGCAGACATCTGGACCGGGTGAGTTATCCACTCTTAAGTATAGTTGGTCTTTCCAGTGCATCCTACCTCTCAATGTTCACCACATCCATTACCTCGAACGGCTCCACATCTACCGGTATTTTGTCAGCATCCTCTTCCTTAGTAAGCACTGATACAAAGTGCTCCCTGCCTTGCCCTGCACCTCTAAGCTTTATCACCTTCTTTATCTCTATAGGGCCCATCCCGCCTCTCACTGCCCACTTACTATTTGCTTGCCAGGTGAAGATTTTTGGGTTCCCTTTTATGTTCACTGCCATTCTATTCTCATATTCTCTCTGTGCCAATCTTATTTTCTTCTTCACTTCCCCTCGCAACTTACTGTATTTGGCCTGGCTCTCACTTGGTATGTGTCATGCACCTTCTTTTTACGTTTCATCATATTCCTCTAACTCCTTCATCATCCATTATCTTTGGTCTCCCCTACCTTTTGCACTTGCTGGCATGTACCTAGCTTGTACCTGAAGCATCTCCTCCTTAAAGGTCACCGTTACAGATTCCCTGTCATTCTTTGGTTCTATTTTACCCCAGCTAGATCTCCACTTATCCAAGTGAAGTCAGCCCTCTTCGCATTTAGAAGATTTAGATTGTCCCTTCCCTTCGCCATCACTAATTTAAACCCTACGATACCATGAGCACTATCAGAAATCATTTTCGCATAGATGCACAACAGTACCTGATGCATTGATGCATTCGATAGAGCCAGTCCACTCAACAATACATATGACATGAAGAGCTACCACAGGACCCGACTGCATCTGTAGTGACAACAGTACCTATAGACCCAATAACATCACCAGGAGCAACGGCACAAAGGGGATCGAAATCACCAGTGGAATTAAAATAACCAGTAATGCATGCAGCACCTGTAGAAGCAGCAGCACTGCCATCAACAACAACAACAACTTATATTTATATAGCACCTTTGACATAATGAAACGCCCCAAGGTGCTTCACAGGAGCGTTATAAAACAAAGTATGACATCGAGCAAAACGTTAGGGGATATTATGGTCAGATGGCCAAAAGCTTGGTCAAAGAGGGAGGTTTTAAAGAGTGTCAGTGCAGACTCGATGGGCCGAAGGGCCTCTTCTGCACTGTGTGATTCTGTGATTCTGTCTTAAAGGAGGAAAGCGAGCTAGGGAGGCAGAGGTTGGTAGGGAAGGTATTCCAGAGCTTGTGGCCCTGGGCAACTGAAGGCATAACTGCCAATGGGGGAACAATTAAAATCAGGGATGCACAAGAGGCCAGAATTGGAGGAGGGCAGATATCTCGGCGGCCTTAGAGCTGGAGTCAATTACAGAGATAGGGAGGGGTGCGAGGCCATGAGGGATTTGAAAACACGGATGAAAATTCTAAAATCAAGACTTTGCTTGGCCGGGAGACAGTGTAGGTCAACGAGCCTAGGGCAGATGGGGAAACCGGACTTGCTATGAATAAAGACATAGACAGCAGAGTTTTAAATTGCCTCATGCTTATGGAGGGTAGAATGTGGGAGACCGGCCACTAGTGCATTGGAATAGCTGCATTTATAGGTGACAAAGTCATAATGAAGATTTCAGCAGCAGATGAACTGAGACAGGGTGAAGTCGTGATACAACCTTGGTCCAAACATGGATAAAAGAGCTAAGCTCAAGAGGTGAGTTGAGAGTGACTGCCCTTAACATCAAGGCTGAACTTGACCGAGTCTAGCTTCAAGGAGCCCTCGCAAAACTGGAGTCAATGGGAGTCAGGGGGGGAAAACTATCTGCTGGTTGGAGTCATACCTAGCACCAAGGAAGATGGTTGTAGTTGTTGGAGGTCAATCATCTCAGTCCCAGGACATCACAATAAGAGTTCCTCAGGGTAGTGTCCTCGGCCCAACCATCTTCAGCTGCTTCATCAATGACCTTCTCTCTATCATAAGGTCAGAAGTGGGAACTTACGCTGATGATTGCACAATGTTCAGCAGCATTCACGACTCCTCAGATACTGAAGCAGTCCATGTCCAAATGCAGCAAGACCTGGACAATATCCAGGCTTGGGCTGACAAGAGACAAGTAACATTCGCGCTGCACAAGTGCCAGGCAATGACCATCTCCAACAAGAGAAAATCTAACCATCATCCCTTGATGTTCAATGGCATTACCATCGCTGAATCCCCCACTATCAACATCTTGGGGGTTACCATTGACTGGAAACTGGACTGGACTAGCCACATACATACTGTGGCTACAAGAGCAGGTCAGAGGCCAGGAATCCTGTGGCGAGTAACTCACCTCCTGACTTCTAAAAGCCTGTCCATCATCTACAAGGTGCAAGTCAGGAGTGTGATGGAATACCCCCCACTTGCCTGGATGAGCGCAGCTCCCACAAACCTCAAGAAGCTCGACACCGTCCAGGACAAAGCAGCCGGCTTGATTCACACTCCTTCCACAAACATTCGCTCCCTCTACCACTGACGCACAGTAGCAGCAGTGTATACAATCTACAAGATGCACTGGAGGAATTCACCAAGGCTCCTTAGGCAGAACCTTACAAACCCACGACTGCTACCATCTAGAAGGACAAGAGCAGCAGACACATGGGAACACCACCACCTGGAAGTTCCTCTCCAAGCCACTTAACACCCTGACTTGGAAAAATATCACTGCTCCTTCACTGTCGCTGGGTCAAAATCCTGGAACTCCGTTCCTAACAGCACCATGGGTGTATCTACACCACAGGGAATGCAGCAGTTCAAGAAGACAACTCACCACCATCTTTCAAGGGCAATTAGGGATGGGCAATAAATGCTGGACTAGCCAACGACATCCACATCCCATGAATGAATGTTAAGAAGGTAGATGTAGGCAGTCTTAATGAGGGCACGAATATGAAATCGTAAGCGCATCTCGAGGCCAAATATGACACCAAGGCTGTGAACAGATTGTCTTAATCTCAGACTGTTGCCAGGGAGAGGGATGGAGTCAGTAGCTAGGGAACAGAATTTGGAGCGGGGACCAAATACAATGGCTTCAGTCTTCCCAGTATTTAATTGGAGGAAATTTCATCCAGTCCAGGATGTCGGATAAGCAGCCTGATAATTTAGCAACAGCAGAGGAGTTGAGAGAGGCGGTGGTGAGGCAGAACTGGCTGCCACCAGCATCCATGTGAAAACTAACATTGTGCCAATAGAAAGCACTAGCACCAATTGAAGCAACAGTACTGATATACCATCATTCACTTTAATTGTGGAACAGAGAGTTTTCTCTCTTGAAATTATACAGTTTTTTTTGGGTCAGGCACTTTACTAGCTTAAGAGCATGCAACGTGTCTTGAGATGTTGTTTACTGATCCTGTTCATTACCTCCCCTCACTATTGCTAATGGTCGCAATGCCCAAGTAAAATATGGTTCTTGTAGGTGCATTACTGTGTTCCATTTTATTGCCTTTATATCCTCTACACTTAGGAGGAAACTGATTGTGATATAAATATTGCAAGCCACACTCACTCTCTCCTTGTAATATATATAAGTTATAGCTTCTTCCCTGGTTACAGAAACCAAAGAAAGAGATTCCATTTCTATAACACTTTTCGTGACTTCACAATATACCAAAGCACTTCACACCAAATAAAAAGTCCATTTTGATTTCCTTAGTTCTGATGAAGGGTCATCCGGACTCGAAACGCTGACTGTATCCCTCTCCACAGATGCTGTCAGACCTGCTGAGTTTTTCCGGGTATTTTTGTTCTTGTTCGCTCCTCGCAAGTCCAGCTAACGGCAACGTGATAATGACCAGACGATACGAAATAAGGAGAGCAACGTCAGAAGTACTCAGCAGGTCAGGCAGGTCTGTGGAGAGAGAAAATCGGAGTTAACATTTAAGGCCAATGGCCTTTCATCAGGCCTGAGGAAGGAGAGAAATGTGAAAGGGTTTGAGCAAGTGAAACGGGGCTTGGGGAGAAAGAACAAAATAGAAGGTCTGCGATAGGGTGGAGGGTGGGAGAGATTAAATGACAAAGCGACAGAAGTGAAACAGAAAGCAATGAAGGTGAACAAGGCGGAAGGGAGAATCGGAAATCCCACGGAGAGAAGAGCGGGACTTCTTCAACGTGGACATCCTTGGAAGAGAAGTGGCAGAGAATGAAACAAAAATGGAATAAGACCATAAGATATAGGAGCAGAAATTAGGCCATTCGGCCCATCAAGTCTGCTCCGCCATTCAATCATGGCTGATAAGTTTCTCAACCCCATTCTCCCGCCTTCTCCCTGTAACCTTTGATCCCCTTACCAATCAAAAACCTATCTATCTCGGTCTTAAATACACTCAGTGACCTGGCCTCCACAGCCTTCTGTGGCAATGAATTCCATAGATTCGCCAATCTCTGGCTAAAGGAGTTTCTCCTCATCTCGGTTCTAAAAGGTCTTCCCTTTACTCTGAGGCTGTGCACTCAGGTCCTAGTCTCTCCTACTAATGGAAATATCTTCCCCACGTCCACTCTATCCAGGCCTTTCAGTATTCTGTAAGTTTCCATCAGATCCCCCCTCACCCTTCTAAACTCCATCGAGTATAGACCCAGAGTCC